>NW_027311901.1:820000-840000 GCF_040954645.1 Diabrotica undecimpunctata | reverse complement strand
CGCACACACACATACATTCTTCACCTCTCGACTCCTACCTATTAGTCGTCTCTCACGACAGGCAGGGCCTTTTGCCTCGGCCGTATTCTTATCTCTGCAAGCCGAACGGACACACACACATACTCACACACGCACACACACACGCACACACGCACCGACACACATACACTCTTCACCTCTCGACTCCTACTTATTAGTCGCCCACTCTTCACCTCTCGACTCCTACCCATTATTCTCCTCTTACGACAGGCAGGGACTTCTTGCCACGGCCGTGTTCTTATCTCTGCAAGCCGAACGGACACACACATACACACACACACTCACACACACACACGCACACACGCACGCACACATGCACACACACATACACTCACACACACACAAACACGCACATACGCACACACACATACATTCTTCACCTCTCGACTCCTACCTATTAGTCGTCTCTCACGACAGGCAGGGCCTTCTTGCCTTGGCCGTGTTCTTATCACTGCAAGCCGAACGGACACACACACATACTCACACACGCACACACACACGCACACACGCACACAAACATACACTCTTTATCTCTCGACTCCTACCTATTAGTCGCCTCTTACGATAGACAGGGCCTTGTTGCCTCGGTCGTGTTCTTATTTCTGCAAGCCAAACTAACACACACACATACTCACACACGCACACACACGCACACACGCACACACACATACACTTTTCACCTCTCGACTCCTACTTATTAGTCGCCCACTCTTCGCCTCTCGACTCCTATCCATTAGTCGCCCCGTACGATTTGCATCGCTTTCTTGCCACGGCTGTTTTCTTATCTCTGCAAGCTGAAGGGACACACACACATACATACACACACACTCACAAACACACACACACACACACGCACGCACACACGCACACACACATACACTCACACACACACAAACACGCCCACACGCACACACACATACATTCTTCACCTCTCGACTCCTACCTATTAGTCGCCTCTTACGATAGGCAGGGCCTTCTTGCCTTGGCCGTGTTCTTATCACTGCAAGCCGAACGGACACACACACATACTCACACACGCACACATACACGCACACACGCACACAAACATACACTCTTCACCTTTCGACTCCTACCTATTAGTCGCCTCTTACGATAGGCAGGGCCTTCTTGCCTCGGTCGTGTTCTTATTTCTGCAAGCCGAACTAACACACACACATACTCACACAAGCACACACACACGCACACACGCACACACACATACACTCTTCACCTCTCGACTCCTACTTATTACTTGCCTCTTACGACAGGCAGGGCCTTCTTGCCACGGCTGTGTTCTTATCTCTGCGAGCCGACCGCACACACACACACACACTCACACACTCACATACACACACACATAAACACGCACGCACACGTACACGCACACACTCTCCATCTCTCGACTCCTATCCATTAGTCGCCTCTTACGACAGGCAGGGCCTTCTTGCTACGGACGTGTTCTTATCTCTGCGAGCCAAACGGACACACACACACACACACTCGCACACACACATACACACACATACACGCTTCACCTCTCGACTCCTACCCATTAGTCGCCTCTTACGACATTCAGGGACTTCTTGCCACGGCCGTGTTCTTATCTCTGCGAGCCGAACGGACACACACACACTCACACAAACACACGCACACACGCACACACGCACACACACGCACCCACACACACGCACACGCACACACTCTCCACCTCTCGACTCCTACCTTTTAGTCGCCTCTTACGAGAGGCAGGGCCTTCTTGCCCCGGCCGTATTCATATCTCTGCAAGCCGAACGGACACATACACTTATATACACACACTCACACACGCACAAACACACACACGCACACACGCACACACACATACACTCTTCACCTCTCGACTCCTACCTTTTAGTCGCCTCTTACGATAAGCAGGGCCTTCTTGCCGCGGTCGTGTTCTCATCTCTGCAAGCCAAACTAACACACACACACACTCACACACGCCCACACACGCACACACGCACACACACATACACACACATACACGCTTCACCTCTCGACTCCTACCCATTAGTCGCCTCTTACGACATTCAGGGACTTCTTGCCACGGCCGTGTTCTTATCTCTGCGAGCCGAACGGACACACACAGACTCACACAAACACACGCACACACGCACACACACGCACCCACACACACGCACACGCACACGCACACACTCTCCACCTCTCGACTCCTATCCATTAGCCGCCTCTTAAGACAGGCAGGGCCTTCTTGCCACGGCCGTAATCCTATCTCTGCGAGCCGAGCGGACAAACACACACACTCACACACACACACACACATACACTCTTCACCTCTCGACCCCTACCTTTTAGTCGCCTCTTACGAGAGGCAGGGCCTTCTTGCCCCGGCCGTATTCATATCTCTGCAAGCCGAACGGACACACACACTTATACACACACACTCACACACGCACAAACACACATACACGCACACACGCACACACACATACACTCTTCACCTATCGACTACTACCAATTAGTCGCTCCTTACAGCAAGCATGGCCTTTTTGCCACGGCCGTATTCTTATCTCTGCAAGCCGAACGGACACACACACATACTCACACACGCACACACACACGCACACACGCACACAAACATACACTCTTCACCTCTCGACTCCTACCTATTAGTCGCCTCTTACGATAGGCAGGGCCTTCTTGCCTCGGTCGTGTTCTTATTTCTGCAAGCCGAACTAACACACACACATACTCACACACGCACACACACACGCACACACGCACACACACACATACACTCTTCACTTCTCGGCTCCTACTTATTACTCGCCTCTTACGACAGGCAGGGCCTTCTTGCCACGGCTGTGTTCTTATCTCTGCGAGCCGACCGCACACACACACACTCACACACTCACATACACACACACTTAAACACGCACGCACACGTACACGCACACACTCTCCACCTCTCGACTCCTATCCATTAGTCGCCTCTTACGACAGGCAGGGCCTTCTTGCTACGGACGTGTTCTTATCTCTGCGGGCCAAACGGACACACACACACACACTCGCACACACACATACACACACATACACGCTTTACCTCTCGACTCCTACCCATTAGTCGCCTCTTACGACATTCAGGGACTTCTTGCCACAACCGTGTTCTTATCTCTGCGAGCCGAACGGACACACATACACTCACACACACACACGCACACACGCACACACACGCACCCACACACACGCACCCACACACACGCACACGCACACGTACACACTCTCCACCTCTCGACTAATATCCATTAGCCGCCTCTTAAGACAGGCAGGGCCTTCTTACCAAGGCCGTAATCTTATCTCTGCGAGCCGAGCGGACAAAGACACACACTCACACACACACACATACACTCTTCACCTCTCGACCCCTACCTTTTAGTCGCCTCTTACGAGAGGCAGGGCCTTCTTGCAAGCCGAACGGACACACACACTTATACACACACACTCACACACGCACAAACGCACAAACACACACACGCACACACGCACACACACATACACTCTTCACCTCTCGACTCCTACCTTTTAGTCGCCTCTTACGATAAGCAGGGCCTTCTTGCCGCGGTCGTGTTCTCATCTCTGCAAGCCAAACTAACACACACACATACTCACACACGCACACACACGCACACACACACGCACACACGCACACACACACATACACTCTTGACCTCTCGACTCCTACTTATTAGTTGACCCTTACAAGAGGCAGGGCCTTCTGGCCTCGGCCGTATTCTTATCTCTGCAAGCCAAACGGACACACACACATACACACACACTCACACACGCCCACACACGCACACACGCACACACACACACATACACTCTTCACCTCTCGACTCCTACCCATTATTCTCCTCTTACGACAGGCAGGGACTTCTTGCCACGGCCGTGTTCTTATCTCTGCAAGCCGAACGGACACACACACATACTCACACACGCACACACACACGCACACACGCACACACACACATACACTCTTCACCTCTCGACTCCTACCCATTATTCTCCTATTACGACAGGCAGGGACTTCTTGCCACGGCCGTGTTCTTATCTCTGCAAGCCGAACGGACACACACACACACACGCACACACACACACGCACACGCACACACTCTCCACCGCTCGACTCCTACCCATTATTCGTTTCTTACGACAGGCAGGGCCTTCTTGCCTCGGCCGTATTCTTATCTCTGCAAGCCAAACGGACACACACACACACACAAACACACACACATACTCACACACGCACAAACACACGCACACACACAAAGACACATACACTCTTCACCTCTCGACTCCTATTCATTAGTCGCCTCTTACGACAGGCAGGGACTTCTTGCCACGGCCGTGTTCTTATCTCTGCAAGCCGAACGGACACACACACACACGCACACACAAACACACGCACACAGGCACAAACGCACACACGCAAACGCACACGCACACGCACACACTCTCCACCTCTCGATTCCTATCCATTAGTCGCCTCTTAAGAAAGGCAGGGCCTTCTTGCCACGGACGTATTTTTATCTCTGCGAGCCGAACGGACACACACACACACGCACAGACAAACACACGCACACAGGCACACACGCACACACGCACACGTACACGCACACGCACACACTCTCCACCTCTCGACTCCTATCCATTAGTCGCCTCTTAAGACAGGCAGGGCCTTCTTGCCTCGGCCGTATTCTTATCTCTGCAAGCCAAACGGACACACACACATACACACACACACACTCACACACACAAGCACGCACACACGCACACACACGCACACACACAAATACACTTTTCACCCCTCGACTCCTACCCATTAGTCGCCTCTTACGACAGGCATGGCCTTCTTGCCTCGGCCGTATTCTTATCTCTGCGAACCGAATGGACACACACATACATACACACATACATTTACACACGCACAAACACACACACACCCACACACGCACACACACATACACATACACTATTCACCTCTCGACTCCTACCTATTAGTCGCCCCTTACAAGAGGCAGGGCCTTCTTGCCTCGGCCGTATTCTAATCTTTGCGAACCGAATGGACACACACATACATACAAACACATATTTACACACGCACAAACACACACACACCCACACACGCACACACACATACACATACACTCTTAACCTCTCGACTCCTACCCATTAGTCGCCTCTTACGACATTCAGGGACTTCTTGCCACGGACGTATTCTTATCTCTGCAAGCCGAACGGACACACACACATACTCACACACGCACACACACACGCACACACGTACACACACACATACACTCTTCACCTCTCGACTCCTACCCATTAGTCGCCTCTTACGACAGGCAGGGCCTTCTTGCCACGGCCGTGTTCTCATTTCAGCGAGCCGACCGGACACACACACACGCACACACAAACACACGCACACAGGCACAAACGCACACACGCAATCGCACACGCACACGCACACACTCTCCACCTCTCGACTCCTATCCATTAGTCGTCTCTTAAGACAGGCAGGGCCTTCTTGCAACGAATTCATTCTTATCTCTGCGAGCCGAACGGACACACACACACACACACTCACACACAAACACACACACGCAAGCACAAATACACTATTCACCTCTCGACTTCTACCCATTATTCTCCTCTTACGACAGGCAGGGACTTCTTGCCACGGCCGTGTTCTTATCTCTGCAAGCCGAACGGACACACAAACACACGCACACACAAACACACGCACACAGGCACACACGCACACACGCACACGCACACCCACACGCACACACTCTCCACCTCTCGATTCCTATCCATTAGTCGCCTCTTAAGACAGGCAGGGCCTTCTTGCCACGGACGTATTCTTATCTCTGCGAGCCGAACGGACACACACACACACGCACAGACAAACACACGCACACAGGCACACACACACACACGCGCGCACACACACATACACTCTTCACCTCTCGACTCCTATCCATTAGTCGCCTCTTAAGACAGGCACAGTCTTCTTGCCTCGGCCGTATTCTTATCTCTGCAAGCCAAACGGACACACACACACACATACACACAGACACATACACTCTTCACCTCTCGACTCCTACCCATTAGTCACCTCTTACGACAGGCATGGCCTTCTTGAAACCGCTGATTTCTTATCTCTGCGAGCCAAAGGGACACACATACACATACACACACACACACGCACACACGCACGCACACATACACTCTTCACCTCTCGACTCCTACCTATTAGTCGCCCCTTACAAGAGGCAGGGCCTTCTTGCCTCGGCCGTATTCTTATCTCTGCAAGCCAAACGGACACACACACACATACTCACACACGCACACACACACACGCACACACGCATACACACATACACTCTTCACCTCTCGTCTCCTACCTATTAGTCGCCCCTTACAAAAGGCAGGGTCTTCTTGCCTTGGCCGTATTCTTATCTCTGCAATCCAAACGGACACACACACACACACAAACATACACACACACTCACACACGCACACACACGCACACACGCACACACACACATATACACTCTTCAGCACTCGACTCCTACCCATTAGTCGCCTCTGACGACAGGCAGGGCCTTCTTGCCACGGCCGTGTTCTTATCTCTGCGAGCCATACAGACACACACACACACTCACACACACACACACACCTAAACTCTTCACCTCTCGACTCTTACCTATTACTCGCCCCTTACGACAGGCAGGGACTTCTTGCCTCGGCTGTGTTCTTATCTCTGCAAGCCGAACGGACACACATACATACACCCACACTCACACACGCACACACACATGCACACACACACACACACACACACACACACACACACATAAATTCTTCACCTCTCCACTCCTACCCATTATACGCCTCTTTCGACAGGCAGAGCCTTTTTGCCACGGCCGTGTTCTTATCTTTGCGAGCCATACAGACACACATACACATTCACACACACACACACACCTACACTCTTCACCTCTCGACTCCTACCTATTACTCGCACCTTACGACAGGCAGGGCCTTCTTGCCTCGGCTGTATTCTTACCTATGCAGGCCGAACGGACACACATACATACACACACACTCACACACGCACACACACACACTCACACACACACGCACACACAGACACACACATACACTCTTCACCTCTCGACTCCTACCCATTAGTCGCCTCTTACGACAGGCAGGGCTTCTTGCCACGGCCGTATTCTTATCTCTGCGAGCCAACGGACACACACACACTCACACACGCACACACGCACACACACACACACACATACACTCTTCACCTCTCGACGCCTACCCATTAGTCGTCTCTTACGACAGGCAGGGCCTTTTTGCCACGGCCGTGTTTTTACCTCTGCGAGCCATACAGACACACACACACACACACTCACAACCACACACACACACTCACAACCACACACACACACACCTAAACTCTTCTAAACGACAGGCAGGGCCTTCTTGCCACGGCTGTATTCTTATCTCTGCAAGCCGAACGGACACACACACACATACACTCACACACGCACACACAAACACACTCACACACAGGTACACTTTTCAACTCGCGATTCCTACCCATTAGTTGCTCCTTACAGCAGGCATGGCCTTCTTGCCACGGCCGTATTCGTACCTCTGCGAGCAGAAGAGACACGCACACACACACACACACACATACACATACACACACACACACACACGCGCGCACACACACACATACACTCTTCACCTCTCGACTCCTACCCATTATTCTCCTCTTACGACAGGCAGAGCCTTTTTGCCACGGCCGTGTTCATATCTCTGCGAGCCGACCGGACACACACACACTGACACACACACACTCACACACACACTCACACACGCACGCACACACGCACACAAACACACACACATACACTCTTCACCTCTCGACTCCTACCCATTAGTCGCCTTTTACGACAGGCATGTCCTTCTTGCCTCGACCGTATTCTAATCTCTGCGAGCCCAACGGACACTTACATACATACACACACACTTACAAACGCACAAACACACACACACGCACACACACATACACTCTTCACCTCTCGACTCCTACCCATTAATCACCTCTTACGACAGGCATGGCATTCTTGCCACAGCTGTTTTCTTTTCTCTGCGAGCCGAAGGGACACACATACACACACACACACTCACAGACACACACACGCACGCACACACGCACACACACATACACTCACACACACACACACGCACACACGCACACACACATACACTCTTCACCTCTCGACTCCTACCCATTAGCCGCTAATTACAACAAGCATGGCCTTCTTGTCACGGCCGTATTCTTATCTCTGCAAGCCGAACGGACACACATACATATACACACACACTCACATACGCACAAACACACACACACGCACACACACATACACTCTTCACCTCTCGACTCCTACCCATTAGTCACCTCTTACGACAGGCAAGGCATTCTTGCCACCGCTGTTTTCTTTTCTCTGCGAGCCGAAGGGACACACATACACACACACACTCACAGACACACACACACGCACGCACACACGCACACACACATACACTCACACACACACACGCACACACGCACACACACATACACTCTTCACCTCTCGATTCCTACCTATTAGTCGCCCCTTACAAGAGGCAGGGCCTTCTTACCTTGGCCGTATTCTTATCTCTGCAAGCCTAACGGACACACACACATACACACACACACACACTCACACACGCAAACACACACGCACACACATACACACACACATATACACTCTTCACCTCTCGACTCCTACCCATTAGTCGCCTCTTACGTCAGGCAGGGCCTTCTTTCCTCGGCCGTGTTCTTATCTCTGCAAGCCGAACGGACACACACACATACTCACACACGCACACACACACGCACACACACACGCACACACACATACACTCTTCACCCCTCGACTCCTACCTATTAGTCGCCCCTTACAAGAGGCAGGGCCTTCTTGCCTCGGCCGTATTCTTATCTCTGCAAGCCTAACTGACACACACATACACACACACACACTCACACACGCAAACACACACGCACACACACACACACACATACACTCTTCACCTCTCGACTCCTACCCATTAGTCGCCTCTTACGTCAGGAAGGGCCTTCTTTCCTCGGCCGTATTCTTATCTCTGTGAGCCGAAGTGACACACACACACACATACACACACACTCACACACACAAGCACGCACACACGCACACACACACGCGCACACACACACACAATTACACTCTTCACCTCTCGACTCCTACCCATTAGTCGCCCATTACGACAGGCATGGCCTTTTTGCCACCGCTTTTTTCTTATCTCTGTGAGCCGAAGGGACACACACATACACACACACTCACACACACACACACATACACTTTTCACCTCTCGACTCCTACCCATTAGTCACCTCTTACGACAGGCATGGCCTTCTTGAAACCGCTGATTTCTTATCTCTGCGAGCCGAAGGGACACACATACACATACACACACACTCACACACACACGCACACACGCACGCACACATACACTCTTCACCTCTCGACTCCTACCCATTAGTCGCCCCTTACGACAGGCATGTCCTTCTTGCCACCGCTGTTTTCTTATCTCTGCGAGCCGAAGGGACACACACACGCACACACACATACACTCACACACACACACGCACACACACATACACTCTTCACCTCTCGACTCCTACCTATTAGTCGCCCCTTACAAGAGGCAGGGCCTTCTTGCCTCGGCCCTATTCTTATCTCTGCAAGCCAAACGGACACACACACATACTCACACACGCACACACACACGCACACACGCATACACACATACACTCTTCACCTCTCGTCTCCTACCTATTAGTCGCCCCTTACAAAAGGCAGGGTCTTCTTGCCTTGGCCGTATTCTTATCTCTGCAATCCAAACGGACACACAAACATACACACACACTCACACACGCACACACACGCACACACGCACACACACACATATACACTCTTCACCACTCGACTCCTACCCATAAGTCGCCTCTTACGACAGGCAGGGCCTTCTTGCCACGGCCGTGTTCTTATCTCTGAGAGCCGAATGGACACACACATACACACACACACACACACGCACAAACACACACACACCCACACACGCACACACACATACACTATTCACCTCTCGACTTCTACCTATTAGTCGCCCCATACAAGAGGCAGGGCCTTCTTGCCTCGGCCGTATTCTTATCTCTGCAAGCCAAACAGACACACACACATACACACACACTTACACACGCACACACACGCACACGCCTCTTACGACAGGCAGGGCCCTCTTGCCACGGCCGTGTTCTTATCTCTGCGAGCCGACTGGGCACACCCACTCACACACACAAATACACACACACACTCACACACGCACACACACGCACACACGCACACTCACACACACATACACTCTTCACCTCTCGACTCCTACCCATTAGTCGCCTCTTACGACAAGCAGGGCCTTCTTGGCACGGACGTGTTCTTATCTCTGCGAGCCGACCGGACACACACACACTCACACAAGCACACACACGCACACACGCAGACGCACACACACACACATACACTCTTCACCTCTCGACTTCTACCCATTAGTCACCGCTTACGACAGGCAGCGCTTTCTTGGCACGGACGTGTTCTTATCTCTGCGAGCCGACCGGACACACACACACTCACACACGCACACACACACGCACACAAGCACACACACACACATACACTCTTCACCTCTCGACTCCTACCAATTAGTCGCCACTTACGACAGGCAGGGCCTTCTTGCCTCGGCCATAAGCTTATCTCTGCAAGCCGAACGGACACACACACACTCACACACACACGCACGCACACACGCACACACACGCACACACACACACAAATACACTCTTCACCTCTCGACTCCTACGCATTAGTCGCCTCTTACGACAGGCATGGCCTTCTTGCCTCGGCCGTATTCTAATCTCTGAGAGCCGAATGGACACACACATACACACACACACACACACACGCACAAACACACACACACCCACACACGCACACACACATACACTATTCACCTCTCGACTTCTACCTATTAGTCGCCCCATACAAGAGGCAGGGCCTTCTTGCCTCGGCCGTATTCTTATCTCTGCAAGCCAAACAGACACACACACATACACACACACTTACACACGCACACACACGCACACGCCTCTTACGACAGGCAGGGCCCTCTTGCCACGGCCGTGTTCTTATCTCTGCGAGCCGACTGGGCACACCCACTCACACACACAAATACACACACACACTCACACACGCACACACACGCACACACGCACACTCACACACACATACACTCTTCACCTCTCGACTCCTACCCATTAGTCGCCTCTTACGACAAGCAGGGCCTTCTTGCCACGGCGGTGTTCTTATCTCTGCAAGCCGAACGGACACACACACACACGCACACACAAACACACGCTCACAGGCATACACGCACACACGCACACGCACACGCACACACTCCAAACCTCTCGACTCCTATCCATTAGTCGCCTCTTAAGACAGGCAGGGCCTTCTTGCCACAGACGTATTTCTATCTCTGCGAGCCGAACGGACACACACACACACTTGCACACACACACACACACACACACACACACATACACGCTTCACATCTCGACTCCTACCAATTAGTCGCTCCTTACAGCAAGCATGGCCTTCTTGCCACGGACGTATTCTTATCTCTGCGAGCCAAAGGTATACACACACACATATACACACACATACTCACACACACACGCACACGCGCACACACAATCTTCACCTCTCGACTCCTACCCATTAGTCGCTCCTTAAGACTGGCAAGGCCTTCTTGCCACGGCTGTTTTCTTATCTCTGCGAGACGACCGGACACACACACACTCACACAAGCACACACACGCACACACGCACACACACACACACATACACTCTTCACCTCTCGACTTCTACCCATTAGTCACCGCTTACGACAGGCAGGGCCTTCTTGGCACGGACGTGTTCTTATCTCTGCGAGCCGACCGGACACACACACACTCACACACGCACACACACACGCACACACGCACACACACACACATACACTCTTCACCTCTCGACTCCTACCAATTAGTCGCCACTTACGACAGGCAGGGCCTTCTTGCCTCGGCCGTAAGCTTATCTCTGCAAGCTGAACGGACACACACACTCACACACACAAGCACGCACACACGCACACACACACGCGCACACAATCACACAATTACACTCTTCACCTCTCGACTCCTACCCATTAGTCGCCTCTTACGACAGGCAGGGCCTTCTTGCCACTGCCGTGTTCTTATCTCTGCGAGCCTACTGGACACACACACACTCACACACACAAATACACACACACACACTCACACACGCACACACACGCAGACGCACACACACACACACATACACTCTTCACCTCTCGACTTCTACCCATTAGTCACCGCTTACGACAGGCAGGGCTTTCTTGGCACGGACGTGTTCTTATCTCTGCAAGCCGAACGGACACACACACACTCACACACACACGCACGCACACACGCACACACACGCACACACACACACCAATACACTCTTCACTTCTCGACTCCTACCCATTAGTCGCCTCTTACGACAGGCATGGCCTTCTTGCCTCGGCCGTATTCTAATCTCTGCGAGCCGAATGGACACACACATACATACACACACACTTACACACGCACAAACACACACACACACCTACACACGCACACATACATACACTATTCACCTCTCGACTCCTACCTATTAGTCGCCCCATACAAGAGGCAGGGCCTTCTTGCCTTGGCTGTATTCTTATCTCTGCAAGCCAAACAGACACACACACATACACACACACTTACACACGCACACACACGCACACGCCTCTTACGACAGGCAGGGCCCTCTTGCCACGGCCGTGTTCTTATCTCTGCGAGCCGACTGGACACACACACTCACACACACAAATACACACACACACTCACACACGCACACACACGCACACATGCAAACACACACATACACTCTTCACCTCTCGACTCCTACCCATTAGTCGCCTCTTACGACAGGCAGGGCCTTCTTGCCACGGCCGTGTTCTTATCTCTGCGAGACGACCGGACACACACACACACTCACACAAGCACACACACGCACACACGCAGACGCACACACACACACATACACTCTTCACCTCTCGACTTCTACCCATTAGTCACCGCTTACGACAGGCAGGGCTTTCTTGGCACGGACGTGTTCTTATCTCTGCAAGCCGAACGGACACACACACACACGCACACACAAACACACGCTCACAGGCATACACGCACACACGCACACACACACGCACACACACACACACACACATACACGCTTCACCTCTCGACTCCTACCAATTAGTCGCTCCTTACAGCAAGCATGGCCTTCTTGCCACGGACGTATTCTTATCTCTGCGAGCCAAAGGTATACACACACACATACACACACACATACTCACACACACACGCACACACGCACACACACACACAATCTTCACCTCTCGACTCCTACCCATTAGTCGCCTCTTACGACAGGCATGGCCTTCTTGTCACGGCTGTATTTTTATCTCTGCGAGCAGAAGGGACATACACACATACACACACATACACACACACATTCACACACACACGCACGCACACATACACTCTTCACCTCTCGACTCCTACCCATTAGTCGCCCCTTAAGACTGGCATAGCCTTCTTGCCACGGCTGTTTTAATATCTCTGTGAGACGACCGGACACACACACACACTCACACAAGCACACACACGCACACACGCACACACACACACATACACTCTTCACCTCTCGACTTCTACCCATTAGTCACCGCTTACGACAGGCAGGGCCTTCTTGGCACGGACGTGTTCTTATCTCTGCGAGACGACCGGACACACACACTCACACACACAAATACACACACACACTCACACACGCACACACACGCACACACGCACACTCACACACACATACACTCTTCACCTCTCGAGTTCTACCCATTAGTCACCGCTTACGACAGGCAGGGCCTTCTTGGCACGGGCGTGTTCTTATCTCTGCGAGACGACCGGACACACACACTCTCAAGCAAGCACACAGACGCACACACGCACACACATACACATACACTCTTCACCTCTCGACTTCTACCCATTAGTCACCGCTTACGACAGGCAGGGCCTTCTTGGCACGGACGTGTTCTTATCTCTGCGAGCCGACTGGACACACACACTCACACACACAAATACACACACACACTCACACACGCACACACACGCACACACGCACACACATACACATACACTCTTCACCTCTCGACTTCTACCCATTAGTCACCGCTTACGACAGGCAGGGCCTTCTTGGCACGGACGTGTTCTTATCTCTGCGAGACGACCGGACACACACACTCTCACACAAGCACACACACGCACACACGCACACACATACACATACACTCTTCACCTCTCGACTTCTACCCATTAGTCACCGCTTACGACAGGCAGGGCCTTCTTGGCACGGACGTGTTCTTATCTCTGCGAGACGACCGGACACACACACTCTCACACAAGCACACACACGCACACACGCACACACACACACATACACTCTTCACCTCTCGACTTCTACCCATTAGTCACCGCTTACGACAGGCAGGGCCTTCTTGGCACGGACGTGTTCTTATCTCTGCGAGCCGACTGGACACACACACTCACACACACACAAATACACACACACACTCACACACGCACACACACGCACACACGCACACTCACACACACATACACTCTTCACCTCTCGACTCCTACCCATTAGTCGCTTCTTACGACAAGCAGGGCCTTCTTGCCAAGGCGGTGTTCTTATCTCTGCAAGCCGAACGGACACACACACACGCACACACAAACACACGCACACAGGCATACACGCACACACTCTCCACCTCTCGACTCCTATCCATTAGTCGCCTTTTAAGACAGGCAGGGCCTTCTTGCCACAGACGTATTCCTATCCCTGCGAGCCGAACGGACACACACACACACTTGCACACACACACACATACACGCTTCACCTCTCGACTCCTACCCATTAGTCGCCTCTTACGACAGGCAGGGCTTCTTGCCACGGCCGTATTCTTATCTCTGCGAGCCGAACGGACAGACACACACACACTCACACACCCACACACGCACACACACACACACACATACACTTTTCACCTCTCGACTCCTACCCATTAGTCGTCTCTTACGACAGGCAGGGCCTTTTTGCCACGGCCGTGTTTTTACCTCTGCGAGCCATACACACACACACACACACACACACTCACAACCACACACACACCTAAACTCTTCTAAACGACAGGCAGGGCCTTCTTGCCACGGCTGTATTCTTATCTCTGCAAGTCGAACGGACACACACACACATACACTCACACACGCACACACACACACACTCACACACAGGTACACTCTTCAACTCGCGATTCCTACCCATTAGTTGCTCCTTACAGCAGGCATGGCCTTCTTGCCACGGCCGTATTCGTACCTCTGCGAGCAGAAGAGACACGCACACACACACACTTACACATACACACACACGCGCGCGCACACACACACATACACTCTTCACCTCTCGACTCCTACCCATTATTCTCCTCTTACGACAGGCAGAGCCTTCTTGCCACGGCCTTGTTCATATCTCTGCGAGCCGACCGGACACACACACACACTGACAAACACACACTCACACACAC
Source organism: Diabrotica undecimpunctata (assembly GCF_040954645.1). Classification (NCBI taxonomy): domain Eukaryota; kingdom Metazoa; phylum Arthropoda; class Insecta; order Coleoptera; family Chrysomelidae; genus Diabrotica; species Diabrotica undecimpunctata. The sequence continues at coordinate 823,989 of NW_027311901.1, read as the reverse complement.
ACTCACACACGCACGCACACACGCACACAAACACACACACATACACTCTTCACCTCTCGACTCCTACCCATTATTCTGCTCTTACGACAGGCAGGGCCTTCTTGCCACGGACGTATTCTTATCTCTGCGAGCCGAACGGACACACACACACACACACTCGCACACACACACATACACGCTTCACCTCTCGACTCCTACCCATTAGTCGCCTCTTACGACATTCATTGACTTTTTGCCACGGCCGTGTTCTTATCTCTGCGAGCCGAACGGACACACACACAAGCACACACACACGCACACACGCACACGCACACTTTCCACCTCTCGACTCCTATCCATTAGTCGCCTCTTAAGACAGGCAGGGCATTCTTGCCACGGCCGTATTTTTATCTCTGCGAGCCGAGCGGACACACACACATACACACACACACTCACACACGCAAACACACACGCACACACACACACACACATACACTCTTCACCTCTCGACTCCTACCCATTAGTCGCCTTTTACGAGAGGCATGTCCTTCTTGCCTCGACCGTATTCTAATCTCTGCGAGCCGAACGGACACTTACATACATACACACACACTTACAAACGCACGAACACACACACACGCACACACATACACTCTTCACCTCTCGACTCCTACCCATTAGTCACCTCTTACGACAGGCATGGCATTCTTGCCACGGCCGTATTTTTATCTCTGCGAGCCGAGCGGAAACACACACAGTCACACACGCACACACACACGCACACACGCACACACACGCACACACACATACACTCTTCACCTCTCGATTCCTACACATTAGTCGCCCCTTACAAGAGGCAGGGCCTTCTTGCCTTAGCCGTATTCTTATCTCTGCAAGCCTAACGGACACACACACATACACACACACTCACACACGCAAACACACACGCACACACACACACATACACTCTTCACCTCTTGACTTCTACCCATTAGCCGCTAACTACAACAAGCATGGCCTTCTTGTCACGGCCGTATTCTTATCTCTGCAAGCCGAACGGACACACACACCCATACACACACACTCACATACGCACAAACACACACACACGCACACACATATACACTCTTCACCTCTCGACTCCTACCCATTAGTCACCTCTTACGACAGGCATGGCATTCTTGCCACCGCTGTTTTCTTTTCTCTGCGAGCCGAAGGGACACACATACACACACACACACTCACAGACACACACACACACGCACGCACACACGCACACACACATACACTCACACACACACACACACACACGCACACACACATACACTCTTCACCTCTCGACTCCTACCCATTAGTCTCCTCTTACGTCAGGTAGGGCCTTCTTTCCTCGGCCGTGTTCTTATCTCTGCAAGCCGAACGGACACACACACATACTCACACACGCACACACTCACGCACACACACATACACCCTTCACCCCTCGACTCCTACCTATTAGTCGCCCCTTACAAGAGGCAGGGCCTTCTTGCCTCGGCCGTATTCTTATCTCTGCAATCCTAACGGACACACACACATACACACACACACACTCACACACGCAAACACACACGCACACACACACACACACACACATACACTCTTCACCTCTCGATTCCTACACATTAGTCGCCCCTTACAAGAGGCAGGGCCTTCTTGCCTTGGCCGTATTCTTATCTCTGCAAGCCTAACGGACACACACACATACACACACACACACTCACACACGCAAACACACACGCACACACACACACACATACACTCTTCACCTTTCGACTCCTACCCAGTAGTCGCCACTTACGACAGGCAGGGCCTTCTTGCCCCGGCCGTATTCTTATCTCTGCAAGCTGAACGGACACACACAATCACACACACAAGCACGCACACACGCACACACACACACAATTACACTCTTCACCTCTCGACTCCTACCCATTAGTCGCCTCTTACGACAAGCATGGCCTTCTTGCCACCGCTGTTTTCTTATCTCTGCGAGACGAAGGGACACACACACAAATACACACACACACTCACACACACACGCACGCACACATACACTTTTCACCTCTCGACTCCTACCCATTAGTCGCCTCTTACGACAGGCAGGGCCTTTTTGCCACGGCCGTGTTCTTATCTCTGCGAGCCAACCGGACACACACACTCACACACACACATACACACACACACTCACACACGCACGCACACACGCACACACTTACACACGCATACACACACACACACATACACTTTTCACCTCTCGACTCCTACCCATTAGTCGCCCCTTACGACAGGCATGTCCTTCTTGCCACCGCTGTTTTCTTATCTCTGCGAGCCGAAGGGACACACACACAAACATACACACACACACTCACACACACACACACACGAACACACACGCACACACACATACACTCACACACACACACGCACACACACATACACTCTTCACCTCTCGACTCCTACCTATTAGTCGCCCCTTACAAGAGGCAGGGCCTTCTTGCCTCGGCCGTATTCTTATCTCTGCAAGCCAAACGGACACACACACATACTCACACACGCACACACAAACGCACACACGCATACACACATACACTCTTCACCTCTCGTCTCCTACCTATTAGTCGCCCCTTACAAAAGGCAGGGTCTTCTTGCCTTGGCCGTATTCTTATCTCTGCAATCCAAACGGACACACAAACATACACACACACTCACACGCACACACACGCACACACGCACACACACACACACATACACTCTTCACCTCTCGACTCCTACCCATTAGTCGCCTCTTACGACAGGCAGGGCCTTTTTTGCCACCGCCGTGTTCTTATCTCTGCGAGACGACCGGACACACACACACACACTCACACAAGCACACACACGCACACACGCACACACACACATACACTCTTCACCTCTCGACTCCTACCTATTACTCGCCCCTTACGACAGGCAGGGCCTTCTTGCCTCGGCTGTATTCTTATCTCTGCAGGCCGAACGGACACACATACATACACACACACTCACACACGCACACACACACACACTCACACACACACACACACACACGCACACACACACACACATACACTCTTCACCTTTCGACTCCTACCCATTAGTCGCCTCTTACGACAGGCAGGGCCTTCTTGCCACGGCCGTATTCTTATCTCTGCGAGCCGAACGGACACACACACACACTCACACACGCACACACGCACACACACACATACACTCTTCACCTCTCGACTCCTACCCATTAGTCGTCTCTTACGACAGGCAGGGCCTTCTTGCCACGGCCGTATTCTTATCTCTGCGAGCCGAACGGACACACACACACACTCACACACGCACACACGCACACACACACATACACTCTTCACCTCTCGACTCCTACCCATTAGTCGTCTCTTACGACAGGCAGGGCCTTCCTGCCACGGCCGTATTCTTATCTCTGCGAGCCGAACGGACACACACACACACTCACACACGCACACACGCACACACACATACACTCTTCACCTCTCCACTCCTACCCATTAGTCGCCTCTTTCGACAGGCAGGGCCTTTTTGCCACGGCCGTGTTCTTATCTTTGCGAGCCATACAGACACACATACACACTCACACACACACACCTACACCATTCACCTCTCGACTCCTACCTATTACTCGCACCTTACGACATGCAGGGCCTTCTTGCCTCGGCTGTATTCTTATCTCTGCAGGCCGAACGGACACACATACATACACACACACTCACACACGCACACACACACACACTCACACACACACGCACACACACACACATACACTCTTCACCTCTCGACTCCTACCCATTAGTCGCCTCTTACGACAGGCAGGGCTTTTTTGCCACGGCCGTGTTTTTACCTCTGCGAGCCATACAGAAACACTCACACACTCACACACGCACACACGCACACATACACACACATACACTCTTCACCTCTCGACTCCT
>NW_027311901.1:757500-815000 GCF_040954645.1 Diabrotica undecimpunctata | reverse complement strand
CACACGCGCACACGCACGCACACATACACTCTTCACCTCTCGACTCCTAACCATTAGTCGCCCCTTACGACAGGCATGTCCTTCTTGCCACCGCTGTTTTCTTATCTCTGCGAGCCGAAGGGACACACACACAAACATACACACACACACACTCACACACACACACACACGAACACACTCGCACACACACATACACTCACACACACACGCACACACACATACACTCTTCACCTCTCGACTCCTACCTATTAGTCGCCCCTTACAAGAGGCAGGGCCTTCTTGCCTCGACCGTATTCTTATCTCTGCAAGCCAAACGGACACACACACATACTCACACACGCACACACACACGCACACACGCATACACACATACACTCTTCACCTCTCGTCTCCACCCTATTAGTCGCCCCTTACAAAAGGCAGGGTCTTCTTGTCTTGGCCGTATTCTTATCTCTGCAATCCAAACGGACACACAAACATACACACACACTCACACACGCACACACACGCACACACGCACACACACATATACACTCTTCACCACTCGACTCCTACCCATTAGTCGCCTCTTACGACAGGCAGGGCCTTCTTGCCACGGCCGTGTTCTTATCTCTGCGAGCCTACTGAACACACACACTCACACACACAAATACACACACACAGTCACACACGCACACACACGCACACACGCAAACACACACATACACTCTTCACCTCTCGACTCCTACCCATTAGTCGCCTCTTACGACAGGCAGGGCCTTCTTGCCACGGCCGTGTTCTTATCTCTGCGAGACGACCGGACACACACACACACACCCACACAAGCACACACAAGCACACACGCACACGCACACACACACACACATACACTCTTCACCTCTCGACTTCTACCCATTAGTCACCGCTTACGACAGGCAGGGCTTTCTTGGCACGGACGTGTTCTTATCTCTGCGAGCCGACCGGACACACACACACTCACACACGCACACACACACTCACACACGCACGCACACACGCACACACTTACACACGCATACACACACACATACACTTTTCACCTCTCGACTCCTACCCATTAGTCGCCCCTTACGACAGGCATGTCCTTCTTGCCACCGCTGTTTTCTTATCTCTGCGAGCCGAAGGGACACACACACAAACATACACACACACACACTCACACAAACACACACACACGAACACACACGCACACACACATACACTCACACACACACACGCACACACACATACACTCTTCACCTCTCGACTCCTACCTATTAGTCGCCCCTTACAAGAGGCAGGGCCTTCTTGCCTCGGCCGTATTCTTATCTCTGCAAGCCAAACGGACACACACACATACTCACACACGCACACACACACGCACACACGCATACACACATACACTCTTCACCTCTCGTCTCCTACCTATTAGTCGCCCCTTACAAAAGGCAGGGTCTTCTTGCCTTGGCCGTATTCTTATCTCTGCAATCCAAACGGACACACAAACATACTAACACACTCACACACGCACACACACGCACACACGCACACACACACATATACACTCTTCACCACTCGACTCCTACCCATTAGTCGCCTCTTACGACAGGCAGGGCCTTCTTGCCACGGCCGTATTTTTATCTCTGCGAGCCGAGCGGACACACACACACACGCACACCCACACACACACACTCTTCACCTTTCGACTCCTACCCATTAGTCGCCTCCTACGACAGGCAGGGCCTTCTTGCCACGGCCGTATTCTTATCTCTGCGAGCCGAACGGACACACACACACACTCACACACGCACACACGCACACACACACATACACTCTTCACCTCTCGACTCCTACCCATTAGTCGTCTCTTACGACAGGCAGGGCCTTTTTGCCACGGCCGTGTTTTTATCTCTGCGAGCCATACAGACACACACACACACACACTCACACACACACACACCTAAACACTTCACCTCTCGACTCTTACCTATTACTCGCCCCTCACGACAGGCAGGGCCTTCTTGCCTCGGCTGTGTTCTTATCTCTGCAAGCCGAACGGACAAACATACATACACACACTCGCACACACACATGAACATAGAGACACACACATAAACTCTTCACCTCTCCACTCCTACCCATTAGTCGCCTCTTTCGACAGGCAGGGCCTTTTTGCCACGGCCGTGTTCTTATCTTTGCGAGCCATACAGACACACATACACACTCACACACACACACCTACACTCTTCACCTCTCGACTCCTACCTATTACTCGCACCTTACGACAGGCAGGGCCTTCTTGCCTCGGCTGTATTCTTATCTCTGCAGGCCGAACGGACACACATACATACACACACACTCACACACGCACACACACACACTCACACACACACGCACACACACACACACATACACTCTTCACCTCTCGACTCCTACCCATTAGTCGCCTCTTACGACAGGCAGGGCTTTTTTGCCACGGCCGTGTTTTTACCTCTGCGAGCCATACAGACACACACACACACTCACAACCACACACACACACACCTAAACTCTTCTAAACGACAGGCAGGGCCTTCTTGCCACGGCTGTATTCTTATCTCTGCAAGCCGAAAGGACACACACACACATACACTCACACACGCACACACACACACTCACACACAGGTACACTCTTCAACTCGCGACTCCTACCCATTAGTTGCTCCTTACAGCAAGCATGGCCTTCTTGCCACGGCCGTATTCGTACCTCTGCGAGCAGAAGAGACACGCACACACACACACATACACATACACACACACACGCGCGCACACACACACATACACTCTTTACCTCTCGACTCCTAGCCATTATTCTCCTCTTACGACAGGCAGAGCCTTCTTGCCACGGCCGTGTTCATATCTCTGCGAGCCGACCGGACACACACACACATACTGACACACACACACTCACACACACACTCACACACGCACGCACACACGCACACAAACACACACACATACACTCTTCACCTCTTGACTCCTACCCATTATTCTGCTCTTACGACAGGCAGGGCCTTCTTGCCACGGCCGTGTTCTTATCTCTGCGAGCCTACTGAACACACACACTCACACACACAAATACACACACACAGTCACACACGCACACACACGCACACACGCAAACACACACATACACTCTTCACCTCTCGACTCCTACCCATTAGTCGCCTCTTACGACAGGCAGGGCCTTCTTGCCACGGCCGTGTTCTTATCTCTGCGAGACGACCGGACACACACACACACCCACACAAGCACACACAAGCACACACGCACACGCGCACACACACACACACATACACTCTTCACCTCTCGACTTCTACCCATTAGTCACCGCTTACGACAGGCAGGGCTTTCTTGGCACGGACGTGTTCTTATCTCTGCGAGCCGACCGGACACACACACACTCACACACGCACACACACACTCACACACGCACGCACACACGCACACACTTACACACGCATACACACACACATACACTTTTCACCTCTCGACTCCTACCCATTAGTCGCCCCTTACGACAGGCATGTCCTTCTTGCCACCGCTGTTTTCTTATCTCTGCGAGCCGAAGGGACACACACACAAACATACACACACACACACTCACACAAACACACACACGAACACACACGCACACACACATACACTCACACACACACACGCACACACACATACACTCTTCACCTCTCGACTCCTACCTATTAGTCGCCCCTTACAAGAGGCAGGGCCTTCTTGCCTCGGCCGTATTCTTATCTCTGCAAGCCAAACGGACACACACACATACTCACACACGCACACACACACGCACACACGCATACACACATACACTCTTCACCTCTCGTCTCCTACCTATTAGTCGCCCCTTACAAAAGGCAGGGTCTTCTTGCCTTGGCCGTATTCTTATCTCTGCAATCCAAACGGACACACAAACATACTAACACACTCACACACGCACACACACGCACACACGCACACACACACATATACACTCTTCACCACTCGACTCCTACCCATTAGTCGCCTCTTACGACAGGCAGGGCCTTCTTGCCACGGCCGTGTTCTTATCTCTGCGAGCCTACTGGACACACACACACTCACATACACAGATACACACACACACTCACACATCACACACACGCACACACGCACACACACACATACACTCTTCACCTCTCGACTCCTACCCATTAGTCGCCTCTTTCGACAGGCAGGGCCTTTTTTGCCACGGCCGTGTTCTTATCTCTGCGAGACGACCGGACACACACACACACTCACACAAGCACACACACGCACACACGCACACACGCACACACGCACACACACACATACACTCTTCACCTATCGACTCCTACCTATTACTCGCCCCTTACGACAGGCAGGGCCTTCTTGCCTCAGCTGTATTCTTATCTCTGCAGGCCGAACGGACACACATACATACACACACACTCACACACGCACACACACACACACTCACACACACACACACACGCACACACACACACACACACACTCTTCACCTTTCGACTCCTTCCCATTAGTCGCCTCCTACGACAGGCAGGGCCTTCTTGCCACGGCCGTATTCTTATCTCTGCGAGCCGAACGGACACACACACACACTCACACACGCACACACGCACACACACACATACACTCTTCACCTCTCGACTCCTACCCATTAGTCGTCTCTTACGACAGGCAGGGCCTTTTTGCCACGGCCGTGTTTTTATCTCTGCGAGCCATACAGACACACACACACACACACACTCACACACACACACACCTAAACACTTCACCTCTCGACTCTTACCTATTACTCGCCCCTCACGACAGGCAGGGCCTTCTTGCCTCGGCTGTGTTCTTATCTCTGCAAGCCGAACGGACAAACATACATACACACACTCGCACACACACATGAACATAGAGACACACACATAAACTCTTCACCTCTCCACTCCTACCCATTAGTCGCCTCTTTCGACAGGCAGGGCCTTTTTGCCACGGCCGTGTTCTTATCTTTGCGAGCCATACAGACACACATACACACTCACACACACACACCTACACTCTTCACCTCTCGACTCCTACCTATTACTCGCACCTTACGACAGGCAGGGCCTTCTTGCCTCGGCTGTATTCTTATCTCTGCAGGCCGAACGGACACACATACATACACACACACTCACACACGCACACACACACACTCACACACACACGCACACACACACACACATACACTCTTCACCTCTCGACTCCTACCCATTAGTCGCCTCTTACGACAGGCAGGGCTTTTTTGCCACGGCCGTGTTTTTACCTCTGCGAGCCATACAGACACACACACACACTCACAACCACACACACACACACCTAAACTCTTCTAAACGACAGGCAGGGCCTTCTTGCCACGGCTGTATTCTTATCTCTGCAAGCCGAAAGGACACACACACACATACACTCACACACGCACACACACACACACTCACACACAGGTACACTCTTCAACTCGCGACTCCTACCCATTAGTTGCTCCTTACAGCAAGCATGGCCTTCTTGCCACGGCCGTATTCGTACCTCTGCGAGCAGAAGAGACACGCACACACACACACACACATACACATACACACACACACGCGCGCACACACACACATACACTCTTTACCTCTCGACTCCTAGCCATTATTCTCCTCTGACGACAGGCAGAGCCTTCTTGCCACGGCCGTGTTCATATCTCTGCGAGCCGACCGGACACACACACACATACTGACACACACACACTCACACACACACTCACACACGCACGCACACACGCACACAAACACACACACATACACTCTTCACCTCTTGACTCCTACCCATTATTCTGCTCTTACGACAGGCAGGGCCTTCTTGCCACGGACTTATTCTTATCTCTGCGAGCCGAACAGACACACACACACACACTCGCACACACACACACATACACGCTCCACCTCTAGACTCCTACCCATTAGTCGCCTCTTACGACATTCAGGGATTTTTGCCACTGCCGTGTTCTTCTCTGCGAGCCGAACGGACACACACACACTCACACACACACGCACACACACACGCACACACGCACACGCACAATCTTTCCACCTCTCGACTCCTATCCATTAGTCGCCTCTTAAGACAGGCAGGGCCTTTTTGCCACGGCCGTATTTTTATCTCTGCGAGCCGAGCGGACACACACAAAGTCACACACACACATATACTATTCACCTCTCGACTCCTCCCTTTTGGTCGCCTCTTACGAGAGGCAGGGCTTTCTTGCCCCGGCGGTATTCTTATCTCTGCAAGCCGAACGGATACACACACTCACACACACACGCACACACACACACGCACACACACATACACTCTTCACCTCTCGACTTCTACCCAGTAGTCACCTCTTACGACAGGCATTGCATTCTTGCCACCGCTGTTTTCTTTTCTCTGCGAGCCGAAGGGACACACATACACACACACACACACTCACAGACACACACACGCTCGCACACACGCACACACACATACACTCACACACACACACACACGCACATACACTCTTCACCTCTCGATTCCTACACATTAGTCGCCCCTTACAAGAGGCAGGGCCTTCTTGCCTTAGCCGTATTCTTATCTCTGCAAGCCTAACGGACACACACACATACACACACACTCACACACGCAAACACACACGCACACACACACATACACTCTTCACCTCTCGACTCCTACCCATTAGCCGCTAATTACAACAAGCATGGCCTTCTTGTCACGGCCGTATTCTTATCTCTGCAAGCCGAACGGACACACACACCCATACACACACACTCACATACGCACAAACACACACACACGCACACACATATACACTCTTCACCTCTCGACTCCTACCCATTAGTCACCTCTTACGACAGGCATGGCATTCTTGCCACCGCTGTTTTCTTTTCTCTGCGAGCCGAAGGGACACACATACACACACACACACACTCACAGACACACACACACGCACGCACACACGCACACACACATACACTCACACACGCACACACACACGCACACACACATACACTCTTCACCCCTCGACTCCTACCTATTAGTCGCCCCTTACAAGAGGCAGGGCCTTCTTGCCTCGGCCGTATTCTTATCTCTGCAAGCCTAACGGACACACACATACACACACATACTCACACACGCCAACACACACGCACACACACACACACACACACACATACACTCTTCACCTCTCGACTCCTACCCATTAGTCGCCTCTTACGTCAGGCAGGGCCTTCTTTCCTCGGCCGTAGTCTTATCTCTGTGAGCCGAAGAGACACACACACACACACATACACACACACACTCACACACGCACACACACACATACACTCTTCACCTCTCGACTCCTACCCAGTAGTCGCCACTAACGACAGGCAGGGCCTTCTTGCCCCTGCCGTATTCTTATCTCTGCAAGCTGAACGGACACACACACTCACACACACAAGCACGCACACACGCACACACACACGCGCACACACACACACAATTACACTCTTCACCTCTCGACTTCTACCCATTAGTCGCCTCTTACGACAAGCATGGCCTTCTTGCCACCGCTGTTTTCTTATCTCTTCGAGCCGAAGGGACACACACACATACACACACACACACTCACACACACACGCGCACAAACGCACGCACACATTCTTCACCTCTCGACTCCTACCCATTAGTCGCCCATTACGATAGGCATGGCCTTCTTGCCACCGCTGTTTTCTTATCTCTTCGAGCCGAAGGGACACACACATACACACACACATACACACACACACACTCACGCACGCACGCACACACGCACACACTTACACACGCATACACACACACACATACACTTATCAGCTCTCGACTCCTACCCATTAGTCACCTCTTACGACAGGCATGGCCTTCTTGAAACCGCTGATTTCTTATCTCTGCGAGCCGAAGGGACACACATACACATACACTCACACACACACGCACACACGCACGCACACATACACTCTTTACCTCTCGACTCCTAACCATTAGTCGCCCCTTACGACAGGCATGTCCTTCTTGCCACCGCTGTTTTCTTATCTCTGCGAGCCGAAGGGACACACACACAAACATACACACACACACACTCACACACACACACACACACACACACGAACACACACGCACACACACATACACTCACACACACACGCACACACACATACACTCTTCACCTCTCGACTCCTACCTATTAGTCGCCCCTTACAAGAGGCAGGGCCTTCTTGCCTCGGCCGTATTCTTATCTCTGCAAGCCAAACGGACACACACACATACTCACACACGCACACACACACGCACACACGCATACACACATACACTCTTCACCTCTCGTCTCCACCCTATTAGTCGCCCCTTACAAAAGGCAGGGTCTTCTTGCCTTGGCCGTATTCTTATCTCTGCAATCCAAACGGGCACACAAACATACACACACACTCACACACGCACACACACGCACACACGCACACACACACACATATACACTCTGCACCACTCGACTCCTACCCATTAGTCGCCTCTTACGACCGGCAGGGCCTTCTTGCTCGGCCGTGTTCTTATCTCTGCGAGCCTACTGAACACACACACTCACACACACAAATACACACACACACTCACACACGCACACACACGCACACACGCAAACACACACATACACTCTTCACCTCTCGACTCCTACCCATTAGTCGCCTCTTACGAGAGGCAGGGCCTTCTTGCCACGGCCGTGTTCTTATCTCTGCGAGACGACCGGACACACACACACACACCTACACAAGCACACACACGCACACACGCACACGCACACACACACACATACACTCTTCACCTCTCGACTTCTACCCATTAGTCACCGCTTACGACAGGCAGGGCTTTCTTGGCACGGACGTGTTCTTATCTCTGCGAGCCGACCGGACACACACACACTCACACACGCACACACACACGCACACACGCACACACACACACACATACACTCTTCACCTCTCGACTCCTACCCATTAGTCGCCTCTTACGACAGGCATGGCCTTCTTGCCTCGGCCGTATTCTAATCTCTGCGAGCCGAATGGACACACACATACATACACACACACTTACACACGCACAAACACACACACACACACACACGCACACACACATACACTATTCACCTCTCGACTCCTACCTATTAGTCGCCCCATACAAGAGGCAGGGCCTTCTTGCCTCGGCCGTATTCTTATCTCTGCAAGCCAAACAGACACACACACATTCACACACAATTACACACGCACACACACGCACACGCCTTTTACGACAGGCAGGGCCTTCTTGCCACGGCCGTGTTCTTATCTCTGCGAGCCGACTGGAGACACACACTCACACACACAAATACACACACACACTCATACACGCACACATACGCACACTCACACACACATACACTCTTCACCTCTCGACTCCTACCCATTAGTCGCCTCTTACGACAAGCAGGGGCTTCTTGCCACGGCAGTGTTCTTATCTCTGCAAGCCGAACGGACACACACACTTATACACACACACTCACACACGCACAAACACACATACACGCACACACGCACACACACATACACTCTTCACCTATCGACTACTACCAATTAGTCGCTCCTTACAGCAAGCATGGCCTTTTTGCCACGGCCGTATTCTTATCTCTGCAAGCCGAACGGACACACACACATACTCACACACGCACACACACACGCACACACGCACACAAACATACACTCTTCCCCTCTCGGCTCCTACTTATTACTCGCCTCTTACGACAGGCAGGGCCTTCTTGCCACGGCTGTGTTCTTATCTCTGCGAGCCGACCGCACACACACACACTCACACACTCACATACACACACATACACGCTTTACCTCTGGACTCCTACCCATTAGTCGCCTCTTACGACATTCAGGGACTTCTTGCCACGGCCGTGTTCTTATCTCTGCGAGCCGAACGGACACACATACACTCACACACACACACGCACACACGCACACACACGCACCCACACACACGCACACGCACATGTACACACTCTCCACCTCTCGACTAATATCCATTAGCCGCCTCTTAAGACAGGCAGGGCCTTCTTACCACGGCCGTAATCTTATCTCTGCGAGCCGAGCGGACAAAGACACACACTCACACACACACACATACACTCTTCACCTCTCGACCCCTACCTTTTAGTCGCCTCTTACGAGAGGCAGGGCCTTCTTGCCCCGGCAGTATTCATATCTCTGCAAGCCGAACGGACACACACACTTATACACACACACTCACACACGCACAAACGCACAAACACACACACGCACACACGCACACACACATACACTCTTCACCTCTCGACTCCTACCTTTTAGTCGCCTCTTACGATAAGCAGGGCCTTCTTGCCGCGGTCGTGTTCTCATCTCTGCAAGCCAAACTAACACACACACATACTCACACACGCACACACACGCACACACACACGCACACACGCACACACACACATACACTCTTGACCTCTCGACTCCTACTTATTAGTTGACCCTTACAAGAGGCAGGGCCTTCTGGCCTCGGCCGTATTCTTATCTCTGCAAGCCAAACGGACACACACACATACACACACACTCACACACGCACACACACGCACACACACACGCACACACGCACACACACACATACACTCTTGACCTCTCGACTCCTACTTATTAGTTGACCCTTACAAGAGGCAGGGCCTTCTTGCCACGGCCGTGTTCTTATCTCTGCGAGCCGACTGGAGACACACACTCACACACACAAATACACACACACACTCATACACGCACACATACGCACACTCACACACACATACACTCTTCACCTCTCGACTCCTACCTTTTAGTCGCCTCTTACGATAAGCAGGGCCTTCTTGCCGCGGTCGTGTTCTCATCTCTGCAAGCCAAACTAACACACACACATACTCACACACGCACACACACGCACACACACACGCACACACGCACACACACACACATACACTCTTCACCTCTCGACTCCTACCCATTATTCTCCTCTTACGACAGGCAGGGACTTCTTGCCACGGCCGTGTTCTTATCTCTGCAAGCCGAACGGACACACACACATACTCACACACGCACACACACACGCACACACGCACACACACACATACACTCTTCACCTCTCGACTCCTACCCATTATTCTCCTATTACGACAGGCAGGGACTTCTTGCCACGGCCGTGTTCTTATCTCTGCAAGCCGAACGGACACACACACACACGCACACACACACACGCACACGCACACACTCTCCACCGCTCGACTCCTATCCATTAGTCGCCTCTTAAGAAAGGCAGGGCCTTCTTGCCACGGACGTATTTTTATCTCTGCGAGCCGAACGGACACACACACACACGCACAGACAAACACACGCACACAGGCACACACGCACACACGCACACGTACACGCACACGCACACACTCTCCACCTCTCGACTCCTATCCATTAGTCGCCTCTTAAGACAGGCAGGGCCTTCTTGCCTCGGCCGTATTCTTATCTCTGCAAGCCAAACGGACACACACACATACACACACACACACTCACACACACAAGCACGCACACACGCACACACACGCACACACACAAATACACTTTTCACCCCTCGACTCCTACCCATTAATCGCCTCTTACGACAGGCATGGCCTTCTTGCCTCGGCCGTATTCTTATCTCTGCGAACCGAATGAACACACACATACATACACACATACATTTACACACGCACAAACACACACACCCACACACGCACACACACATACACATACACTATTCACCTCTCGACTCCTACCTATTAGTCGCCCCTTACAAGAGGCAGGGCCTTCTTGCCTCGGCCGTATTCTAATCTTTGCGAACCGAATGGACACACACATACATACAAACACATATTTACACACGCACAAACACACACACACCCACACACGCACACACACATACACATACACTCTTAACCTCTCGACTCCTACCCATTAGTCGCCTCTTACGACATTCAGGGACTTCTTGCCACGGACGTATTCTTATCTCTGCAAGCCGAACGGACACACACACATACTCACACACGCACACACACACGCACACACGTACACACACACATACACTCTTCACCTCTCGACTCCTACCCATTAGTCGCCTCTTACGACAGGCAGGGCCTTCTTGCCACGGCCGTGTTCTCATTTCAGCGAGCCGACCGGACACACACACACGCACACACAAACACACGCACACAGGCACAAACGCACACACGCAATCGCACACGCACACGCACACACTCTCCACCTCTCGACTCCTATCCATTAGTCGCCTCTTAAGACAGGCAGGGCCTTCTTGCAACGAACGCATTCTTATCTCTGCGAGCCGAACGGACACACACACACACTCACACACAAACACACACACGCAAGCACAAATACACTATTCACCTCTCGACTTCTACCCATTATTCTCCTCTTACGACAGGCAGGGACTTCTTGCCACGGCCGTGTTCTTATCTCTGCAAGCCGAACGGACACACACACACACGCACACACAAACACACGCACACAGGCACACACGCACACACGCACACGCACACCCACACGCACACACTCTCCACCTCTCGATTCCTATCCATTAGTCGCCTCTTAAGACAGGCAGGGCCTTCTTGCCACGGACGTATTCTTATCTCTGCGAGCCGAACGGACACACACACACACGCACAGACAAACACACGCACACAGGCACACACACACACACGCGCGCACACACACATACACTCTTCACCTCTCGACTCCTATCCATTAGTCGCCTCTTAAGACAGGCAGGGTCTTCTTGCCTCGGCCGTATTCTTATCTCTGCAAGCCAAACGGACACACACACACATACACACAGACACATACACTCTTCACCTCTCGACTCCTACCCATTAGTCACCTCTTACGACAGGCATGGCCTTCTTGAAACCGCTGATTTCTTATCTCTGCGAGCCAAAGGGACACACATACACATACACACACACACACGCACACACGCACGCACACATACACTCTTCACCTCTCGACTCCTACCTATTAGTCGCCCCTTACAAGAGGCAGGGCCTTCTTGCCTCGGCCGTATTCTTATCTCTGCAAGCCAAACGGACACACACACACATACTCACACACGCACACACACACACGCACACACGCATACACACATACACTCTTCACCTCTCGTCTCCTACCTATTAGTCGCCCCTTACAAAAGGCAGGGTCTTCTTGCCTTGGCCGTATTCTTATCTCTGCAATCCAAACGGACACACACACACACACACAAACATACACACACACGCACACACGCACACACACACATATACACTCTTCAGCACTCGACTCCTACCCATTAGTCGCCTCTGACGACAGGCAGGGCCTTCTTGCCACGGCCGTGTTCTTATCTCTGCGAGCCTACTGGACACACACACACTCACACACACAAATACACACACACACTCACACACCACACACACGCACACACGCACACACACACATACACTCTTCACCTCTCGACTCCTACCTATTACTCGCCCCTTACGAGAGGCAGGGCCTTCTTGCCTCGGCTGTATTCTTATCTCTGCAGGCCGAACGGACACACATACATACACACACACTCACACACGCACACACACACACACCCTCACACACACACACACACGCACACACACACACATACACTCTTCACCTTTCGACTCCTACCCATTAGTCGCCTCCTACGACAGATAGGGCCTTCTTGCCACGGCCGTATTCTTATCTCTGCGAGCCGAACGGACACACACACACACACACTCACACACGCACAGACTCACACACACACATACACTCTTCACCTCTCGACTCCTACCCATTAGTCGTCTCTTAAGACAGGCAGGGCCTTTTTGCCACGGCCGTGTTTTTATCTCTGCGAGCCATACAGACACACACACACACTCACACACACACACACACACACCTAAACTCTTCACCTCTCGACTCTTACCTATTACTCGCCCCTTACGACAGGCAGGGACTTCTTGCCTCGGCTGTGTTCTTATCTCTGCAAGCCGAACGGACACACATACATACACCCACACTCACACACGCACACACACATGCACACACACACACACACACACACACATAAATTCTTCACCTCTCCACTCCTACCCATTATACGCCTCTTTCGACAGGCAGAGCCTTTTTGCCACGGCCGTGTTCTTATCTTTGCGAGCCATACAGACACACATACACATTCACACACACACACACACACCTACACTCTTCACCTCTCGACTCCTACCTATTACTCGCACCTTACGACAGGCAGGGCCTTCTTGCCTCGGCTGTATTCTTACCTATGCAGGCCGAACGGACACACATACATACACACACACTCACACACGCACACACACACACACTCACACACACACGCACACACAGACACACACATACACTCTTCACCTCTCGACTCCTACCCATTAGTCGCCTCTTACGACAGGCAGGGCTTCTTGCCACGGCCGTATTCTTATCTCTGCGAGCCAACGGACACACACACACACTCACACACGCACACACGCACACACACACACACATACACTCTTCACCTCTCGACGCCTACCCATTAGTCGTCTCTTACGACAGGCAGGGCCTTTTTGCCACGGCCGTGTTTTTACCTCTGCGAGCCATACAGACACACACACACACACACTCACAACCACACACACACACACCTAAACTCTTCTAAACGACAGGCAGGGCCTTCTTGCCACGGCTGTATTCTTATCTCTGCAAGCCGAACGGACACACACACACATACACTCACACACGCACACACAAACACACTCACACACAGGTACACTTTTCAACTCGCGATTCCTACCCATTAGTTGCTCCTTACAGCAGGCATGGCCTTCTTGCCACGGCCGTATTCGTACCTCTGCGAGCAGAAGAGACACGCACACACACACACACACATACACATACACACACACACACACGCGCGCACACACACACATACACTCTTCACCTCTCGACTCCTACCCATTATTCTCCTCTTACGACAGGCAGAGCCTTTTTGCCACGGCCGTGTTCATATCTCTGCGAGCCGACCGGACACACACACACTGACACACACACACACTCACACACACACTCACACACGCACGCACACACGCACACAAACACACACACATACACTCTTCACCTCTCGACTCCTACCCATTAGTCGCCTTTTACGACAGGCATGTCCTTCTTGCCTCGACCGTATTCTAATCTCTGCGAGCCGAACGGACACTTACATACATACACACACACTTACAAACGCACAAACACACACACACGCACACACACATACACTCTTCACCTCTCGACTCCTACCCATTAATCACCTCTTACGACAGGCATGGCATTCTTGCCACCGCTGTTTTCTTTTCTCTGCGAGCCGAAGGGACACACATACACACACACACACACTCACAGACACACACACGCACGCACACACGCACACACACATACACTCACACACACACACACGCACACACGCACACACACATACACTCTTCACCTCTCGACTCCTACCCATTAGCCGCTAATTACAACAAGCATGGCCTTCTTGTCACGGCCGTATTCTTATCTCTGCAAGCCGAACGGACACACATACATATACACACACACTCACATACGCAGAAACACACACACACGCACACACACATACACTCTTCACCTCTCGACTCCTACCCATTAGTCACCTCTTACGACAGGCAAGGCATTCTTGCCACCGCTGTTTTCTTTTCTCTGCGAGCCGAAGGGACACACATACACACACACACTCACAGACACACACACACGCACGCACACACGCACACACACATACACTCACACACACACACGCACACACACATACACTCTTCACCTCTCGATTCCTACCTATTAGTCGCCCCTTACAAGAGGCAGGGCCTTCTTGCCTTGGCCGTATTCTTATCTCTGCAAGACTAACGGACACACACACATACACACACACACACTCACACACGCAAACACACACGCACACACATACACACACACATATACACTCTTCACCTCGCGACTCCTACCCATTAGTCGCCTCTTACGTCAGGCAGGGCCTTCTTTCCTCGGCCGTGTTCTTATCTCTGCAAGCCGAACGGACACACACACATACTCACACACGCACACACACACGCACACACACATACACTCTTCACCCCTCGACTCCTACCTATTAGTCGCCCCTTACAAGAGGCAGGGCCTTCTTGCCTCGGCCGTATTCTTATCTCTGCAAGCCTAACTGACACACACATACACACACACACACTCACACACGCAAACACACACGCACACACACACACACACATACACTCTTCACCTCTCGACTCCTACCCATTAGTCGCCTCTTACGTCAGGAAGGGCCTTCTTTCCTCGGCCGTATTCTTATCTCTGTGAGCCGAAGTGACACACACACACACACATACACACACACTCACACACACAAGCACGCACACACGCACACACACACGCGCACACACACACACAATTACACTCTTCACCTCTCGACTCCTACCCATTAGTCGCCTCTTACGACAAGCATGGCCTTCTTGCCACCGCTGTTTTCTTATCTCTGCGAGCCGAAGGGACACACACATACACACACACTCACACACACACGCACGCACACATACATTCTTCACCTCTCGACTCCTACCCATTAGTCGCCCATTACGACAGGCATGGCCTTCTTGCCACGGCCGTGTTCTTATCTCTGCAAGCCGAACGGACACACACACATACTCACACACGCACACACACACGCACACACGCACACACACACACATACACTCTTCACCTCTCGACTCCTACCCATTATTCTCCTATTACGACAGGCAGGGACTTCTTGCCACGGCCGTGTTCTTATCTCTGCAAGCCGAACGGACACACACACACACGCACACACACACACGCACACGCACACACTCTCCACCGCTCGACTCCTATTCATTAGTCGCCTCTTACGACAGGCAGGGACTTCTTGCCACGGCCGTGTTCTTATCTCTGCAAGCCGAACGGACACACACACACACACACGCACACACAAACACACGCACACAGGCACAAACGCACACACGCAAACGCACACGCACACGCACACGCACACACTCTCCACCTCTCGATTCCTATCCATTAGTCGCCTCTTAAGAAAGGCAGGGCCTTCTTGCCACGGACGTATTTTTATCTCTGCGAGCCGAACGGACACACACACACACGCACAGACAAACACACGCACACAGGCACACACGCACACTCGCACACGTACACGCACACGCACACACTCTCCACCTCTCGACTCCTATCCATTAGTCGCCTCTTAAGACAGGCAGGGCCTTCTTGCCTCGGCCGTATTCTTATCTCTGCAAGCCAAACGGACACACACACATACACACACACACACTCACACACACAAGCACGCACACACGCACACACACGCACACACACAAATACACTTTTCACCCCTCGACTCCTACCCATTAGTCGCCTCTTACGACAGGCATGGCCTTCTTGCCTCGGCCGTATTCTTATCTCTGCGAACCGAATGGACACACACATACATACACACATACATTTACACACGCACAAACACACACACACCCACACACGCACACACACATACACATACACTATTCACCTCTCGACTCCTACCTATTAGTCGCCCCTTACAAGAGGCAGGGCCTTCTTGCCTCGGCCGTATTCTAATCTTTGCGAACCGAATGGACACACACATACATACAAACACATATTTACACACGCACAAACACACACACACCCACACACGCACACACACATACACATACACTCTTAACCTCTCGACTCCTACCCATTAGTCGCCTCTTACGACATTCAGGGACTTCTTGCCACGGACGTATTCTTATCTCTGCAAGCCGAACGGACACACACACATACTCACACACGCACACACACACGCACACACGTACACACACACATACACTCTTCACCTCTCGACTCCTACCCATTAGTCGCCTCTTACGACAGGCAGGGCCTTCTTGCCACGGCCGTGTTCTCATTTCAGCGAGCCGACCGGACACACACACACGCACACACAAACACACGCACACAGGCACAAACGCACACACGCAATCGCACACGCACACGCACACACTCTCCACCTCTCGACTCCTATCCATTAGTCGTCTCTTAAGACAGGCAGGGCCTTCTTGCAACGAACGCATTCTTATCTCTGCGAGCCGAACGGACACACACACACACTCACACACAAACACACACACGCAAGCACAAATACACTATTCACCTCTCGACTTCTACCCATTATTCTCCTCTTACGACAGGCAGGGACTTCTTGCCACGGCCGTGTTCTTATCTCTGCAAGCCGAACGGACACACACACACACGCACACACAAACACACGCACACAGGCACACACGCACACACGCACACGCACACCCACACGCACACACTCTCCACCTCTCGATTCCTATCCATTAGTCGCCTCTTAAGACAGGCAGGGCCTTCTTGCCACGGACGTATTCTTATCTCTGCGAGCCGAACGGACACACACACACACGCACAGACAAACACACGCACACAGGCACACACACACACACGCGCGCACACACACATACACTCTTCACCTCTCGACTCCTATCCATTAGTCGCCTCTTAAGACAGGCAGGGTCTTCTTGCCTCGGCCGTATTCTTATCTCTGCAAGCCAAACGGACACACACACACATACACACAGACACATACACTCTTCACCTCTCGACTCCTACCCATTAGTCACCTCTTACGACAGGCATGGCCTTCTTGAAACCGCTGATTTCTTATCTCTGCGAGCCAAAGGGACACACATACACATACACACACACACACGCACACACGCACGCACACATACACTCTTCACCTCTCGACTCCTACCTATTAGTCGCCCCTTACAAGAGGCAGGGCCTTCTTGCCTCGGCCGTATTCTTATCTCTGCAAGCCAAACGGACACACACACACATACTCACACACGCACACACACACACGCACACACGCATACACACATACACTCTTCACCTCTCGTCTCCTACCTATTAGTCGCCCCTTACAAAAGGCAGGGTCTTCTTGCCTTGGCCGTATTCTTATCTCTGCAATCCAAACGGACACACACACACACACACACAAACATACACACACACGCACACACGCACACACACACATATACACTCTTCAGCACTCGACTCCTACCCATTAGTCGCCTCTGACGACAGGCAGGGCCTTCTTGCCACGGCCGTGTTCTTATCTCTGCGAGCCTACTGGACACACACACACTCACACACACAAATACACACACACACTCACACACCACACACACGCACACACGCACACACACACATACACTCTTCACCTCTCGACTCCTACCTATTACTCGCCCCTTACGACAGGCAGGGCCTTCTTGCCTCGGCTGTATTCTTATCTCTGCAGGCCGAACGGACACACATACATACACACACACTCACACACGCACACACACACACACCCTCACACACACACACGCACACACACACACATACACTCTTCACCTTTCGACTCCTACCCATTAGTCGCCTCCTACGACAGATAGGGCCTTCTTGCCACGGCCGTATTCTTATCTCTGCGAGCCGAACGGACACACACACACACACACTCACACACGCACAGACGCACACACACACATACACTCTTCACCTCTCGACTCCTACCCATTAGTCGTCTCTTAAGACAGGCAGGGCCTTTTTGCCACGGCCGTGTTTTTATCTCTGCGAGCCATACAGACACACACACACACTCACACACACACACACACCTAAACTCTTCACCTCTCGACTCTTACCTATTACTCGCCCCTTACGACAGGCAGGGACTTCTTGCCTCGGCTGTGTTCTTATCTCTGCAAGCCGAACGGACACACATACATACACCCACACTCACACACGCACACACACATGCACACACACACACACACACACACACACACACACACATAAATTCTTCACCTCTCCACTCCTACCCATTATACGCCTCTTTCGACAGGCAGAGCCTTTTTGCCACGGCCGTGTTCTTATCTTTGCGAGCCATACAGACACACATACACATTCACACACACACACACACCTAAACTCTTCACCTCTCGACTCCTACCTATTACTCGCACCTTACGACAGGCAGGGCCTTCTTGCCTCGGCTGTATTCTTACCTATGCAGGCCGAACGGACACACATACATACACACACACTCACACACGCACACACACACACACTCACACACACACGCACACACAGACACACACATACACTCTTCACCTCTCGACTCCTACCCATTAGTCGCCTCTTACGACAGGCAGGGCTTCTTGCCACGGCCGTATTCTTATCTCTGCGAGCCAACGGACACACACACACACTCACACACGCACACACGCACACACACACATACACTCTTCACCTCTCGACGCCTACCCATTAGTCGTCTCTTACGACAGGCAGGGCCTTTTTGCCACGGCCGTGTTTTTACCTCTGCGAGCCATACAGACACACACACACACACACTCACAACCACACACACACACACCTAAACTCTTCTAAACGACAGGCAGGGCCTTCTTGCCACGGCTGTATTCTTATCTCTGCAAGCCGAACGGACACACACACACATACACTCACACACGCACACACAAACACACTCACACACAGGTACACTTTTCAACTCGCGATTCCTACCCATTAGTTGCTCCTTACAGCAGGCATGGCCTTCTTGCCACGGCCGTATTCGTACCTCTGCGAGCAGAAGAGACACGCACACACACACACACACATACACATACACACACACACACACACGCGCGCACACACACACATACACTCTTCACCTCTCGACTCCTACCCATTATTCTCCTCTTACGACAGGCAGAGCCTTTTTGCCACGGCCGTGTTCATATCTCTGCGAGCCGACCGGACACACACACACTGACAAACACACACTCACACACACACTCACACACGCACGCACACACGCACACAAACACACACACATACACTCTTCAACTCTCGACTCCTACCCATTAGTCGCCTTTTACGACAGGCATGTCCTTCTTGCCTCGACCGTATTCTAATCTCTGCGAGCCGAACGGACACTTACATACATACACACACACTTACAAACGCACAAACACACACACACGCACACACACATACACTCTTCACCTCTCGACTCCTACCCATTAATCACCTCTTACGACAGGCATGGCATTCTTGCCACCGCTGTTTTCTTTTCTCTGCGAGCCGAAGGGACACACATACACACACACACACACTCACAAACACACACGCACGCACACACGCACACACACATACACTCACACACACACACACGCACACACGCACACACACATACACTCTTCACCTCTCGACTCCTACCCATTAGCCGCTAATTACAACAAGCATGGCCTTCTTGTCACGGCCGTATTCTTATCTCTGCAAGCCGAACGGACACACATACATATACACACACACTCACATACGCACAAACACACACACACGCACACACACATACACTCTTCACCTCTCGACTCCTACCCATTAGTCACCTCTTACGACAGGCAAGGCATTCTTGCCACCGCTGTTTTCTTTTCTCTGCGAGCCGAAGGGACACACATACACACACACACTCACAGACACACACACACGCACGCACACACGCACACACACATACACTCACACACACACACACGCACACACGCACACACACATACACTCTTCACCTCTCGATTCCTACCTATTAGTCGCCCCTTACAAGAGGCAGGGCCTTCTTGCCTTGGCCGTATTCTTATCTCTGCAAGACTAACGGACACACACACATACACACACACACACTCACACACGCAAACACACACGCACACACATACACACACACATATACACTCTTCACCTCTCGACTCCTACCCATTAGTCGCCTCTTACGTCAGGCAGGGCCTTCTTTCCTCGGCCGTGTTCTTATCTCTGCAAGCCGAACGGACACACACACATACTCACACACGCACACACACACGCACACACACATACACTCTTCACCCCTCGACTCCTACCTATTAGTCGCCCCTTACAAGAGGCAGGGCCTTCTTGCCTCGGCCGTATTCTTATCTCTGCAAGCCTAACTGACACACACATACACACACACACACTCACACACGCAAACACACACGCACACACACACACACACACATACACTCTTCACCTCTCGACTCCTACCCATTAGTCGCCTCTTACGTCAGGAAGGGCCTTCTTTCCTCGGCCGTATTCTTATCTCTGTGAGCCGAAGTGACACACACACACACATACACACACACTCACACACACAAGCACGCACACACGCACACACACACGCGCACACACACACACAATTACACTCTTCACCTCTCGACTCCTACCCATTAGTCGCCTCTTACGACAAGCATGGCCTTCTTGCCACCGCTGTTTTCTTATCTCTGCGAGCCGAAGGGACACACACATACACACACACTCACACACACACGCACGCACACATACATTCTTCACCTCTCGACTCCTACCCATTAGTCGCCCATTACGACAGGCATGGCCTTCTTGCCACCGCTGTTTTCTTATCTCTGTGAGCCGAAGGGACACTCACAGACACACACACGCACGCACACACGCACACACACATACACTCACACACACACACACGCACACACGCACACACACATACACTCTTCACCTCTCGACTCCTACCCATTAGCCGCTAATTACAACAAGCATGGCCTTCTTGTCACGGCCGTATTCTTATCTCTGCAAGCCGAACGGACACACATACATATACACACACACTCACATACGCACAAACACACACACACGCACACACACATACACCCTTCACCTCTCGACTCCTACCCATTAGTCACCTCTTACGACAGGCAAGGCATTCTTGCCACCGCTGTTTTCTTTTCTCTGCGAGCCGAAGGGACACACATACACACACACACTCACAGACACACACACACGCACGCACACACGCACACACACATACACTCACACACACACACGCACACACGCACACACACATACACTCTTCACCTCTCGATTCCTACCTATTAGTCGCCCCTTACAAGAGGCAGGGCCTTCTTGCCTTGGCCGTATTCTTATCTCTGCAAGACTAACGGACACACACACATACACACACACACACTCACACACGCAAACACACACGCACACACATACACACACACATATACACTCTTCACCTCTCGACTCCTACCCATTAGTCGCCTCTTACGTCAGGCAGGGCCTTCTTTCCTCGGCCGTGTTCTTATCTCTGCAAGCCGAACGGACACACACACATACTCACACACGCACACACACACGCACACACACATACACTCTTCACCCCTCGACTCCTACCTATTAGTCGCCCCTTACAAGAGGCAGGGCCTTCTTGCCTCGGCCGTATTCTTATCTCTGCAAGCCTAACTGACACACACATACACACACACACACTCACACACGCAAACACACACGCACACACATACACACACACATATACACTCTTCACCTCTCGACTCCTACCCATTAGTCGCCTCTTACGTCAGGCAGGGCCTTCTTTCCTCGGCCGTGTTCTTATCTCTGCAAGCCGAACGGACACACACACATACTCACACACGCACACACACACGCACACACACATACACTCTTCACCCCTCGACTCCTACCTATTAGTCGCCCCTTACAAGAGGCAGGGCCTTCTTGCCTCGGCCGTATTCTTATCTCTGCAAGCCTAACTGACACACACATACACACACACACACTCACACACGCAAACACACACGCACACACATACACACACACATATACACTCTTCACCTCTCGACTCCTACCCATTAGTCGCCTCTTACGTCAGGCAGGGCCTTCTTTCCTCGGCCGTGTTCTTATCTCTGCAAGCCGAACGGACACACACACATACTCACACACGCACACACACACGCACGCACACATACACTCTTCACCCCTCGACTCCTACCTATTAGTCGCCCCTTACAAGAGGCAGGGCCTTCTTGCCTTGGCCGTATTCTTATCTCTGCAAGACTAACGGACACACACACATACACACACACACACTCACACACGCAAACACACACGCACACACATACACACACACATATACACTCTTCACCTCTCGACTCCTACCCATTAGTCGCCTCTTACGTCAGGCAGGGCCTTCTTTCCTCGGCCGTGTTCTTATCTCTGCAAGCCGAACGGACACACACACATACTCACACACGCACACCCACACGCACACACACATACACTCTTCACCCCTCGACTCCTACCTATTAGTCGCCCCTTACAAGAGGCAGGGCCTTCTTGCCTCGGCCGTATTCTTATCTCTGCAAGCCTAACTGACACACACATACACACACACACACTCACACACGCAAACACACACGCACACACACACACACACACATACACTCTTCACCTCTCGACTCCTACCCATTAGTCGCCTCTTACGTCAGGCAGGGCCTTCTTTCCTCGGCCGTGTTCTTATCTCTGCAAGCCGAACGGACACACACACATACTCACACACGCACACACACACGCACACACACATACACTCTTCACCTCTCGACTCCTACCTATTAGTCGCCCCTTACAAGAGGCAGGGCCTTCTTGCCTCGGCCGTATTCTTATCTCTGCAAGCCAAACGGACACACACACATACTCACACACGCACACACACACGCACACACGCATACACACATACACTCTTCACCTCTCGTCTCCACCCTATTAGTCGCCCCTTACAAAAGGCAGGGTCTTCTTGCCTTGGCCGTATTCTTATCTCTGCAATCCAAACGGGCACACAAACATACACACACACTCACACACGCACACACACGCACACACGCACACACACACACATATACACTCTGCACCACTCGACTCCTACCCATTAGTCGCCTCTTACGACCGGCAGGGCCTTCTTGCTCGGCCGTGTTCTTATCTCTGCGAGCCTACTGAACACACACACTCACACACACAAATACACACACACACTCACACACGCACACACACGCACACACGCAAACACACACATACACTCTTCACCTCTCGACTCCTACCCATTAGTCGCCTCTTACGAGAGGCAGGGCCTTCTTGCCACGGCCGTGTTCTTATCTCTGCGAGACGACCGGACACACACACACACACCTACACAAGCACACACACGCACACACGCACACGCACACACACACACATACACTCTTCACCTCTCGACTTCTACCCATTAGTCACCGCTTACGACAGGCAGGGCTTTCTTGGCACGGACGTGTTCTTATCTCTGCGAGCCGACCGGACACACACACACTCACACACGCACACACACACGCACACACGCACACACACACACACATACACTCTTCACCTCTCGACTCCTACCCATTAGTCGCCTCTTACGACAGGCATGGCCTTCTTGCCTCGGCCGTATTCTAATCTCTGCGAGCCGAATGGACACACACATACATACACACACACTTACACACGCACAAACACACACACACACACACACACGCACACACACATACACTATTCACCTCTCGACTCCTACCTATTAGTCGCCCCATACAAGAGGCAGGGCCTTCTTGCCTCGGCCGTATTCTTATCTCTGCAAGCCAAACAGACACACACACATTCACACACAATTACACACGCACACACACGCACACGCCTTTTACGACAGGCAGGGCCTTCTTGCCACGGCCGTGTTCTTATCTCTGCGAGCCGACTGGAGACACACACTCACACACACAAATACACACACACACTCATACACGCACACATACGCACACTCACACACACATACACTCTTCACCTCTCGACTCCTACCCATTAGTCGCCTCTTACGACAAGCAGGGGCTTCTTGCCACGGCAGTGTTCTTATCTCTGCAAGCCGAACGGACACACACACTTATACACACACACTCACACACGCACAAACACACATACACGCACACACGCACACACACATACACTCTTCACCTATCGACTACTACCAATTAGTCGCTCCTTACAGCAAGCATGGCCTTTTTGCCACGGCCGTATTCTTATCTCTGCAAGCCGAACGGACACACACACATACTCACACACGCACACACACACACGCACACACGCACACAAACATACACTCTTCCCCTCTCGGCTCCTACTTATTACTCGCCTCTTACGACAGGCAGGGCCTTCTTGCCACGGCTGTGTTCTTATCTCTGCGAGCCGACCGCACACACACACACTCACACACTCACATACACACACATACACGCTTTACCTCTGGACTCCTACCCATTAGTCGCCTCTTACGACATTCAGGGACTTCTTGCCACGGCCGTGTTCTTATCTCTGCGAGCCGAACGGACACACATACACTCACACACACACACACGCACACACGCACACACACGCACCCACACACACGCACACGCACATGTACACACTCTCCACCTCTCGACTAATATCCATTAGCCGCCTCTTAAGACAGGCAGGGCCTTCTTACCACGGCCGTAATCTTATCTCTGCGAGCCGAGCGGACAAAGACACACACTCACACACACACACATACACTCTTCACCTCTCGACCCCTACCTTTTAGTCGCCTCTTACGAGAGGCAGGGCCTTCTTGCCCCGGCAGTATTCATATCTCTGCAAGCCGAACGGACACACACACTTATACACACACACTCACACACGCACAAACGCACAAACACACACACGCACACACGCACACACACATACACTCTTCACCTCTCGACTCCTACCTTTTAGTCGCCTCTTACGATAAGCAGGGCCTTCTTGCCGCGGTCGTGTTCTCATCTCTGCAAGCCAAACTAACACACACACATACTCACACACGCACACACACGCACACACACACGCACACACGCACACACACACATACACTCTTGACCTCTCGACTCCTACTTATTAGTTGACCCTTACAAGAGGCAGGGCCTTCTGGCCTCGGCCGTATTCTTATCTCTGCAAGCCAAACGGACACACACACATACACACACACTCACACACGCACACACACGCACACACACACGCACACACGCACACACACACATACACTCTTGACCTCTCGACTCCTACTTATTAGTTGACCCTTACAAGAGGCAGGGCCTTCTTGCCACGGCCGTGTTCTTATCTCTGCGAGCCGACTGGAGACACACACTCACACACACAAATACACACACACACTCATACACGCACACATACGCACACTCACACACACATACACTCTTCACCTCTCGACTCCTACCTTTTAGTCGCCTCTTACGATAAGCAGGGCCTTCTTGCCGCGGTCGTGTTCTCATCTCTGCAAGCCAAACTAACACACACACATACTCACACACGCACACACACGCACACACACACGCACACACGCACACACACACACATACACTCTTCACCTCTCGACTCCTACCCATTATTCTCCTCTTACGACAGGCAGGGACTTCTTGCCACGGCCGTGTTCTTATCTCTGCAAGCCGAACGGACACACACACATACTCACACACGCACACACACACGCACACACGCACACACACACATACACTCTTCACCTCTCGACTCCTACCCATTATTCTCCTATTACGACAGGCAGGGACTTCTTGCCACGGCCGTGTTCTTATCTCTGCAAGCCGAACGGACACACACACACACGCACACACACACACGCACACGCACACACTCTCCACCGCTCGACTCCTATCCATTAGTCGCCTCTTAAGAAAGGCAGGGCCTTCTTGCCACGGACGTATTTTTATCTCTGCGAGCCGAACGGACACACACACACACGCACAGACAAACACACGCACACAGGCACACACGCACACACGCACACGTACACGCACACGCACACACTCTCCACCTCTCGACTCCTATCCATTAGTCGCCTCTTAAGACAGGCAGGGCCTTCTTGCCTCGGCCGTATTCTTATCTCTGCAAGCCAAACGGACACACACACATACACACACACACACTCACACACACAAGCACGCACACACGCACACACACGCACACACACAAATACACTTTTCACCCCTCGACTCCTACCCATTAATCGCCTCTTACGACAGGCATGGCCTTCTTGCCTCGGCCGTATTCTTATCTCTGCGAACCGAATGAACACACACATACATACACACATACATTTACACACGCACAAACACACACACCCACACACGCACACACACATACACATACACTATTCACCTCTCGACTCCTACCTATTAGTCGCCCCTTACAAGAGGCAGGGCCTTCTTGCCTCGGCCGTATTCTAATCTTTGCGAACCGAATGGACACACACATACATACAAACACATATTTACACACGCACAAACACACACACACCCACACACGCACACACACATACACATACACTCTTAACCTCTCGACTCCTACCCATTAGTCGCCTCTTACGACATTCAGGGACTTCTTGCCACGGACGTATTCTTATCTCTGCAAGCCGAACGGACACACACACATACTCACACACGCACACACACACGCACACACGTACACACACACATACACTCTTCACCTCTCGACTCCTACCCATTAGTCGCCTCTTACGACAGGCAGGGCCTTCTTGCCACGGCCGTGTTCTCATTTCAGCGAGCCGACCGGACACACACACACGCACACACAAACACACGCACACAGGCACAAACGCACACACGCAATCGCACACGCACACGCACACACTCTCCACCTCTCGACTCCTATCCATTAGTCGCCTCTTAAGACAGGCAGGGCCTTCTTGCAACGAACGCATTCTTATCTCTGCGAGCCGAACGGACACACACACACACTCACACACAAACACACACACGCAAGCACAAATACACTATTCACCTCTCGACTTCTACCCATTATTCTCCTCTTACGACAGGCAGGGACTTCTTGCCACGGCCGTGTTCTTATCTCTGCAAGCCGAACGGACACACACACACACGCACACACAAACACACGCACACAGGCACACACGCACACACGCACACGCACACCCACACGCACACACTCTCCACCTCTCGATTCCTATCCATTAGTCGCCTCTTAAGACAGGCAGGGCCTTCTTGCCACGGACGTATTCTTATCTCTGCGAGCCGAACGGACACACACACACACGCACAGACAAACACACGCACACAGGCACACACACACACACGCGCGCACACACACATACACTCTTCACCTCTCGACTCCTATCCATTAGTCGCCTCTTAAGACAGGCAGGGTCTTCTTGCCTCGGCCGTATTCTTATCTCTGCAAGCCAAACGGACACACACACACATACACACAGACACATACACTCTTCACCTCTCGACTCCTACCCATTAGTCACCTCTTACGACAGGCATGGCCTTCTTGAAACCGCTGATTTCTTATCTCTGCGAGCCAAAGGGACACACATACACATACACACACACACACGCACACACGCACGCACACATACACTCTTCACCTCTCGACTCCTACCTATTAGTCGCCCCTTACAAGAGGCAGGGCCTTCTTGCCTCGGCCGTATTCTTATCTCTGCAAGCCAAACGGACACACACACACATACTCACACACGCACACACACACACGCACACACGCATACACACATACACTCTTCACCTCTCGTCTCCTACCTATTAGTCGCCCCTTACAAAAGGCAGGGTCTTCTTGCCTTGGCCGTATTCTTATCTCTGCAATCCAAACGGACACACACACACACACACACAAACATACACACACACGCACACACGCACACACACACATATACACTCTTCAGCACTCGACTCCTACCCATTAGTCGCCTCTGACGACAGGCAGGGCCTTCTTGCCACGGCCGTGTTCTTATCTCTGCGAGCCTACTGGACACACACACACTCACACACACAAATACACACACACACTCACACACCACACACACGCACACACGCACACACACACATACACTCTTCACCTCTCGACTCCTACCTATTACTCGCCCCTTACGAGAGGCAGGGCCTTCTTGCCTCGGCTGTATTCTTATCTCTGCAGGCCGAACGGACACACATACATACACACACACTCACACACGCACACACACACACACCCTCACACACACACACACACGCACACACACACACATACACTCTTCACCTTTCGACTCCTACCCATTAGTCGCCTCCTACGACAGATAGGGCCTTCTTGCCACGGCCGTATTCTTATCTCTGCGAGCCGAACGGACACACACACACACACACTCACACACGCACAGACTCACACACACACATACACTCTTCACCTCTCGACTCCTACCCATTAGTCGTCTCTTAAGACAGGCAGGGCCTTTTTGCCACGGCCGTGTTTTTATCTCTGCGAGCCATACAGACACACACACACACTCACACACACACACACACACACCTAAACTCTTCACCTCTCGACTCTTACCTATTACTCGCCCCTTACGACAGGCAGGGACTTCTTGCCTCGGCTGTGTTCTTATCTCTGCAAGCCGAACGGACACACATACATACACCCACACTCACACACGCACACACACATGCACACACACACACACACACACACACACATAAATTCTTCACCTCTCCACTCCTACCCATTATACGCCTCTTTCGACAGGCAGAGCCTTTTTGCCACGGCCGTGTTCTTATCTTTGCGAGCCATACAGACACACATACACATTCACACACACACACACACACCTACACTCTTCACCTCTCGACTCCTACCTATTACTCGCACCTTACGACAGGCAGGGCCTTCTTGCCTCGGCTGTATTCTTACCTATGCAGGCCGAACGGACACACATACATACACACACACTCACACACGCACACACACACACACTCACACACACACGCACACACAGACACACACATACACTCTTCACCTCTCGACTCCTACCCATTAGTCGCCTCTTACGACAGGCAGGGCTTCTTGCCACGGCCGTATTCTTATCTCTGCGAGCCAACGGACACACACACACACTCACACACGCACACACGCACACACACACACACATACACTCTTCACCTCTCGACGCCTACCCATTAGTCGTCTCTTACGACAGGCAGGGCCTTTTTGCCACGGCCGTGTTTTTACCTCTGCGAGCCATACAGACACACACACACACACACTCACAACCACACACACACACACCTAAACTCTTCTAAACGACAGGCAGGGCCTTCTTGCCACGGCTGTATTCTTATCTCTGCAAGCCGAACGGACACACACACACATACACTCACACACGCACACACAAACACACTCACACACAGGTACACTTTTCAACTCGCGATTCCTACCCATTAGTTGCTCCTTACAGCAGGCATGGCCTTCTTGCCACGGCCGTATTCGTACCTCTGCGAGCAGAAGAGACACGCACACACACACACACACATACACATACACACACACACACACACGCGCGCACACACACACATACACTCTTCACCTCTCGACTCCTACCCATTATTCTCCTCTTACGACAGGCAGAGCCTTTTTGCCACGGCCGTGTTCATATCTCTGCGAGCCGACCGGACACACACACACTGACACACACACACTCACACACACACTCACACACGCACGCACACACGCACACAAACACACACACATACACTCTTCACCTCTCGACTCCTACCCATTAGTCGCCTTTTACGACAGGCATGTCCTTCTTGCCTCGACCGTATTCTAATCTCTGCGAGCCGAACGGACACTTACATACATACACACACACTTACAAACGCACAAACACACACACACGCACACACACATACACTCTTCACCTCTCGACTCCTACCCATTAATCACCTCTTACGACAGGCATGGCATTCTTGCCACCGCTGTTTTCTTTTCTCTGCGAGCCGAAGGGACACACATACACACACACACACACTCACAGACACACACACGCACGCACACACGCACACACACATACACTCACACACACACACACGCACACACACATACACTCTTCACCTCTCGACTCCTACCCATTAGCCGCTAATTACAACAAGCATGGCCTTCTTGTCACGGCCGTATTCTTATCTCTGCAAGCCGAACGGACACACATACATATACACACACACTCACATACGCAGAAACACACACACACGCACACACACATACACTCTTCACCTCTCGACTCCTACCCATTAGTCACCTCTTACGACAGGCAAGGCATTCTTGCCACCGCTGTTTTCTTTTCTCTGCGAGCCGAAGGGACACACATACACACACACACTCACAGACACACACACACGCACGCACACACGCACACACACATACACTCACACACACACACGCACACACACATACACTCTTCACCTCTCGATTCCTACCTATTAGTCGCCCCTTACAAGAGGCAGGGCCTTCTTGCCTTGGCCGTATTCTTATCTCTGCAAGACTAACGGACACACACACATACACACACACACACTCACACACGCAAACACACACGCACACACATACACACACACATATACACTCTTCACCTCTCGACTCCTACCCATTAGTCGCCTCTTACGTCAGGCAGGGCCTTCTTTCCTCGGCCGTGTTCTTATCTCTGCAAGCCGAACGGACACACACACATACTCACACACGCACACACACACGCACACACACATACACTCTTCACCCCTCGACTCCTACCTATTAGTCGCCCCTTACAAGAGGCAGGGCCTTCTTGCCTCGGCCGTATTCTTATCTCTGCAAGCCTAACTGACACACACATACACACACACACACTCACACACGCAAACACACACGCACACACACACACACACATACACTCTTCACCTCTCGACTCCTACCCATTAGTCGCCTCTTACGTCAGGAAGGGCCTTCTTTCCTCGGCCGTATTCTTATCTCTGTGAGCCGAAGTGACACACACACACACATACACACACACTCACACACACAAGCACGCACACACGCACACACACACGCGCACACACACACACAATTACACTCTTCACCTCTCGACTCCTACCCATTAGTCGCCTCTTACGACAAGCATGGCCTTCTTGCCACCGCTGTTTTCTTATCTCTGCGAGCCGAAGGGACACACACATACACACACACTCACACACACACGCACGCACACATACATTCTTCACCTCTCGACTCCTACCCATTAGTCGCCCATTACGACAGGCATGGCCTTCTTGCCACGGCCGTGTTCTTATCTCTGCAAGCCGAACGGACACACACACATACTCACACACGCACACACACACGCACACACGCACACACACACATACACTCTTCACCTCTCGACTCCTACCCATTATTCTCCTATTACGACAGGCAGGGACTTCTTGCCACGGCCGTG
The DNA here is from genome assembly GCF_040954645.1 of Diabrotica undecimpunctata. Lineage (NCBI taxonomy): Eukaryota > Metazoa > Arthropoda > Insecta > Coleoptera > Chrysomelidae > Diabrotica > Diabrotica undecimpunctata. The sequence goes on along the minus strand of NW_027311901.1, from coordinate 781,400 downwards.
TTCTTATCTCTGCAAGCCGAACGGACACACACACACACGCACACACACACACGCACACGCACACACTCTCCACCGCTCGACTCCTATTCATTAGTCGCCTCTTACGACAGGCAGGGACTTCTTGCCACGGCCGTGTTCTTATCTCTGCAAGCCGAACGGACACACACACACACACGCACACACAAACACACGCACACAGGCACAAACGCACACACGCAAACGCACACGCACACGCACACGCACACACTCTCCACCTCTCGATTCCTATCCATTAGTCGCCTCTTAAGAAAGGCAGGGCCTTCTTGCCACGGACGTATTTTTATCTCTGCGAGCCGAACGGACACACACACACACGCACAGACAAACACACGCACACAGGCACACACGCACACTCGCACACGTACACGCACACGCACACACTCTCCACCTCTCGACTCCTATCCATTAGTCGCCTCTTAAGACAGGCAGGGCCTTCTTGCCTCGGCCGTATTCTTATCTCTGCAAGCCAAACGGACACACACACATACACACACACACACTCACACACACAAGCACGCACACACGCACACACACGCACACACACAAATACACTTTTCACCCCTCGACTCCTACCCATTAGTCGCCTCTTACGACAGGCATGGCCTTCTTGCCTCGGCCGTATTCTTATCTCTGCGAACCGAATGGACACACACATACATACACACATACATTTACACACGCACAAACACACACACACCCACACACGCACACACACATACACATACACTATTCACCTCTCGACTCCTACCTATTAGTCGCCCCTTACAAGAGGCAGGGCCTTCTTGCCTCGGCCGTATTCTAATCTTTGCGAACCGAATGGACACACACATACATACAAACACATATTTACACACGCATAAACACACACACACCCACACACGCACACACACATACACATACACTCTTAACCTCTCGACTCCTACCCATTAGTCGCCTCTTACGACATTCAGGGACTTCTTGCCACGGACGTATTCTTATCTCTGCAAGCCGAACGGACACACACACATACTCACACACGCACACACACACGCACACACGTACACACACACATACACTCTTCACCTCTCGACTCCTACCCATTAGTCGCCTCTTACGACAGGCAGGGCCTTCTTGCCACGGCCGTGTTCTCATTTCAGCGAGCCGACCGGACACACACACGCACACACAAACACACGCACACAGGCACAAACGCACACACGCAATCGCACACGCACACGCACACACTCTCCACCTCTCGACTCCTATCCATTAGTCGTCTCTTAAGACAGGCAGGGCCTTCTTGCAACGAACGCATTCTTATCTCTGCGAGCCGAACGGACACACACACACACTCACACACAAACACTCACACGCAAGCACAAATACACTATTCACCTCTCGACTTCTACCCATTATTCTCCTCTTACGACAGGCAGGGACTTCTTGCCACGGCCGTGTTCTTATCTCTGCAAGCCGAACGGACACACACACACACGCACACACAAACACACGCACACAGGCACACACGCACACACGCACACGCACACCCACACGCACACACTCTCCACCTCTCGATTCCTATCCATTAGTCGCCTCTTAAGACAGGCAGGGCCTTCTTGCCACGGACGTATTCTTATCTCTGCGAGCCGAACGGACACACACACACACGCACAGACAAACACACGCACACAGGCACACACACACACACGCGCGCACACACACATACACTCTTCACCTCTCGACTCCTATCCATTAGTCGCCTCTTAAGACAGGCAGGGTCTTCTTGCCTCGGCCGTATTCTTATCTCTGCAAGCCAAACGGACACACACACACACATACACACAGACACATACACTCTTCACCTCTCGACTCCTACCCATTAGTCACCTCTTACGACAGGCATGGCCTTCTTGAAACCGCTGATTTCTTATCTCTGCGAGCCAAAGGGACACACATACACATACACACACACACGCACACACGCACGCACACATACACTCTTCACCTCTCGACTCCTACCTATTAGTCGCCCCTTACAAGAGGCAGGGCCTTCTTGCCTCGGCCGTATTCTTATCTCTGCAAGCCAAACGGACACACACACACATACTCACACACGCACACACACACACGCACACACGCATACACACATACACTCTTCACCTCTCGTCTCCTACCTATTAGTCGCCCCTTACAAAAGGCAGGGTCTTCTTGCCTTGGCCGTATTCTTATCTCTGCAATCCAAACGGACACACACACACACACACAAACATACACACACACGCACACACGCACACACACACATATACACTCTTCAGCACTCGACTCCTACCCATTAGTCGCCTCTGACGACAGGCAGGGCCTTCTTGCCACGGCCGTGTTCTTATCTCTGCGAGCCTACTGGACACACACACACTCACACACACAAATACACACACACACTCACACACCACACACACGCACACACGCACACACACACATACACTCTTCACCTCTCGACTCCTACCTATTACTCGCCCCTTACGACAGGCAGGGCCTTCTTGCCTCGGCTGTATTCTTATCTCTGCAGGCCGAACGGACACACATACATACACACACACTCACACACGCACACACACACACACCCTCACACACACACACACGCACACACACACACATACACTCTTCACCTTTCGACTCCTACCCATTAGTCGCCTCCTACGACAGATAGGGCCTTCTTGCCACGGCCGTATTCTTATCTCTGCGAGCCGAACGGACACACACACACACACACTCACACACGCACAGACGCACACACACACATACACTCTTCACCTCTCGACTCCTACCCATTAGTCGTCTCTTAAGACAGGCAGGGCCTTTTTGCCACGGCCGTGTTTTTATCTCTGCGAGCCATACAGACACACACACACACTCACACACACACACACACACCTAAACTCTTCACCTCTCGACTCTTACCTATTACTCGCCCCTTACGACAGGCAGGGACTTCTTGCCTCGGCTGTGTTCTTATCTCTGCAAGCCGAACGGACACACATACATACACCCACACTCACACACGCACACACACATGCACACACACACACACACACACACACACACACACATAAATTCTTCACCTCTCCACTCCTACCCATTATACGCCTCTTTCGACAGGCAGAGCCTTTTTGCCACGGCCGTGTTCTTATCTTTGCGAGCCATACAGACACACATACACATTCACACACACACACACACCTACACTCTTCACCTCTCGACTCCTACCTATTACTCGCACCTTACGACAGGCAGGGCCTTCTTGCCTCGGCTGTATTCTTACCTATGCAGGCCGAACGGACACACATACATACACACACACTCACACACGCACACACACACACACTCACACACACACGCACACACAGACACACACATACACTCTTCACCTCTCGACTCCTACCCATTAGTCGCCTCTTACGACAGGCAGGGCTTCTTGCCACGGCCGTATTCTTATCTCTGCGAGCCAACGGACACACACACACACTCACACACGCACACACGCACACACACACACATACACTCTTCACCTCTCGACGCCTACCCATTAGTCGTCTCTTACGACAGGCAGGGCCTTTTTGCCACGGCCGTGTTTTTACCTCTGCGAGCCATACAGACACACACACACACACACACTCACAACCACACACACACACACCTAAACTCTTCTAAACGACAGGCAGGGCCTTCTTGCCACGGCTGTATTCTTATCTCTGCAAGCCGAACGGACACACACACACATACACTCACACACGCACACACAAACACACTCACACACAGGTACACTTTTCAACTCGCGATTCCTACCCATTAGTTGCTCCTTACAGCAGGCATGGCCTTCTTGCCACGGCCGTATTCGTACCTCTGCGAGCAGAAGAGACACGCACACACACACACACACATACACATACACACACACACACACGCGCGCACACACACACATACACTCTTCACCTCTCGACTCCTACCCATTATTCTCCTCTTACGACAGGCAGAGCCTTTTTGCCACGGCCGTGTTCATATCTCTGCGAGCCGACCGGACACACACACACTGACACACACACACACTCACACACACACTCACACACGCACGCACACACGCACACAAACACACACACATACACTCTTCACCTCTCGACTCCTACCCATTAGTCGCCTTTTACGACAGGCATGTCCTTCTTGCCTCGACCGTATTCTAATCTCTGCGAGCCGAACGGACACTTACATACATACACACACACTTACAAACGCACAAACACACACACACGCACACACACATACACTCTTCACCTCTCGACTCCTACCCATTAATCACCTCTTACGACAGGCATGGCATTCTTGCCACCGCTGTTTTCTTTTCTCTGCGAGCCGAAGGGACACACATACACACACACACACACTCACAGACACACACACGCACGCACACACGCACACACACATACACTCACACACACACACACGCACACACGCACACACACATACACTCTTCACCTCTCGACTCCTACCCATTAGCCGCTAATTACAACAAGCATGGCCTTCTTGTCACGGCCGTATTCTTATCTCTGCAAGCCGAACGGACACACATACATATACACACACACTCACATACGCAGAAACACACACACACGCACACACACATACACTCTTCACCTCTCGACTCCTACCCATTAGTCACCTCTTACGACAGGCAAGGCATTCTTGCCACCGCTGTTTTCTTTTCTCTGCGAGCCGAAGGGACACACATACACACACACACTCACAGACACACACACACGCACGCACACACGCACACACACATACACTCACACACACACACGCACACACACATACACTCTTCACCTCTCGATTCCTACCTATTAGTCGCCCCTTACAAGAGGCAGGGCCTTCTTGCCTTGGCCGTATTCTTATCTCTGCAAGACTAACGGACACACACACATACACACACACACACTCACACACGCAAACACACACGCACACACATACACACACACATATACACTCTTCACCTCGCGACTCCTACCCATTAGTCGCCTCTTACGTCAGGCAGGGCCTTCTTTCCTCGGCCGTGTTCTTATCTCTGCAAGCCGAACGGACACACACACATACTCACACACGCACACACACACGCACACACACATACACTCTTCACCCCTCGACTCCTACCTATTAGTCGCCCCTTACAAGAGGCAGGGCCTTCTTGCCTCGGCCGTATTCTTATCTCTGCAAGCCTAACTGACACACACATACACACACACACACTCACACACGCAAACACACACGCACACACACACACACACATACACTCTTCACCTCTCGACTCCTACCCATTAGTCGCCTCTTACGTCAGGAAGGGCCTTCTTTCCTCGGCCGTATTCTTATCTCTGTGAGCCGAAGTGACACACACACACACACATACACACACACTCACACACACAAGCACGCACACACGCACACACACACGCGCACACACACACACAATTACACTCTTCACCTCTCGACTCCTACCCATTAGTCGCCTCTTACGACAAGCATGGCCTTCTTGCCACCGCTGTTTTCTTATCTCTGCGAGCCGAAGGGACACACACATACACACACACTCACACACACACGCACGCACACATACATTCTTCACCTCTCGACTCCTACCCATTAGTCGCCCATTACGACAGGCATGGCCTTCTTGCCACGGCCGTGTTCTTATCTCTGCAAGCCGAACGGACACACACACATACTCACACACGCACACACACACGCACACACGCACACACACACACATACACTCTTCACCTCTCGACTCCTACCCATTATTCTCCTATTACGACAGGCAGGGACTTCTTGCCACGGCCGTGTTCTTATCTCTGCAAGCCGAACGGACACACACACACACGCACACACACACACGCACACGCACACACTCTCCACCGCTCGACTCCTATTCATTAGTCGCCTCTTACGACAGGCAGGGACTTCTTGCCACGGCCGTGTTCTTATCTCTGCAAGCCGAACGGACACACACACACACACACGCACACACAAACACACGCACACAGGCACAAACGCACACACGCAAACGCACACGCACACGCACACGCACACACTCTCCACCTCTCGATTCCTATCCATTAGTCGCCTCTTAAGAAAGGCAGGGCCTTCTTGCCACGGACGTATTTTTATCTCTGCGAGCCGAACGGACACACACACACACGCACAGACAAACACACGCACACAGGCACACACGCACACTCGCACACGTACACGCACACGCACACACTCTCCACCTCTCGACTCCTATCCATTAGTCGCCTCTTAAGACAGGCAGGGCCTTCTTGCCTCGGCCGTATTCTTATCTCTGCAAGCCAAACGGACACACACACATACACACACACACACAAATACACTTTTCACCCCTCGACTCCTACCCATTAGTCGCCTCTTACGACAGGCATGGCCTTCTTGCCTCGGCCGTATTCTTATCTCTGCGAACCGAATGGACACACACATACATACACACATACATTTACACACGCACAAACACACACACACCCACACACGCACACACACATACACATACACTATTCACCTCTCGACTCCTACCTATTAGTCGCCCCTTACAAGAGGCAGGGCCTTCTTGCCTCGGCCGTATTCTAATCTTTGCGAACCGAATGGACACACACATACATACAAACACATATTTACACACGCACAAACACACACACACCCACACACGCACACACACATACACATACACTCTTAACCTCTCGACTCCTACCCATTAGTCGCCTCTTACGACATTCAGGGACTTCTTGCCACGGACGTATTCTTATCTCTGCAAGCCGAACGGACACACACACATACTCACACACGCACACACACACGCACACACGTACACACACACATACACTCTTCACCTCTCGACTCCTACCCATTAGTCGCCTCTTACGACAGGCAGGGCCTTCTTGCCACGGCCGTGTTCTCATTTCAGCGAGCCGACCGGACACACACACACGCACACACAAACACACGCACATAGGCACAAACGCACACACGCAATCGCACACGCACACGCACACACTCTCCACCTCTCGACTCCTATCCATTAGTCGTCTCTTAAGACAGGCAGGGCCTTCTTGCAACGAACGCATTCTTATCTCTGCGAGCCGAACGGACACACACACACACTCACACACAAACACACACACGCAAGCACAAATACACTATTCACCTCTCGACTTCTACCCATTATTCTCCTCTTACGACAGGCAGGGACTTCTTGCCACGGCCGTGTTCTTATCTCTGCAAGCCGAACGGACACACACACACACGCACACACAAACACACGCACACAGGCACACACGCACACACGCACACGCACACCCACACGCACACACTCTCCACCTCTCGATTCCTATCCATTAGTCGCCTCTTAAGACAGGCAGGGCCTTCTTGCCACGGACGTATTCTTATCTCTGCGAGCCGAACGGACACACACACACACGCACAGACAAACACACGCACACAGGCACACACACACACACGCGCGCACACACACATACACTCTTCACCTCTCGACTCCTATCCATTAGTCGCCTCTTAAGACAGGCAGGGTCTTCTTGCCTCGGCCGTATTCTTATCTCTGCAAGCCAAACGGACACACACACACATACACACAGACACATACACTCTTCACCTCTCGACTCCTACCCATTAGTCACCTCTTACGACAGGCATGGCCTTCTTGAAACCGCTGATTTCTTATCTCTGCGAGCCAAAGGGACACACATACACATACACACACACACACGCACACACGCACGCACACATACACTCTTCACCTCTCGACTCCTACCTATTAGTCGCCCCTTACAAGAGGCAGGGCCTTCTTGCCTCGGCCGTATTCTTATCTCTGCAAGCCAAACGGACACACACACACATACTCACACACGCACACACACACACGCACACACGCATACACACATACACTCTTCACCTCTCGTCTCCTACCTATTAGTCGCCCCTTACAAAAGGCAGGGTCTTCTTGCCTTGGCCGTATTCTTATCTCTGCAATCCAAACGGACACACACACACACACACACAAACATACACACACACGCACACACGCACACACACACATATACACTCTTCAGCACTCGACTCCTACCCATTAGTCGCCTCTGACGACAGGCAGGGCCTTCTTGCCACGGCCGTGTTCTTATCTCTGCGAGCCTACTGGACACACACACACTCACACACACAAATACACACACACACTCACACACCACACACACGCACACACGCACACACACACATACACTCTTCACCTCTCGACTCCTACCTATTACTCGCCCCTTACGACAGGCAGGGCCTTCTTGCCTCGGCTGTATTCTTATCTCTGCAGGCCGAACGGACACACATACATACACACACACTCACACACGCACACACACACACACCCTCACACACACACACGCACACACACACACATACACTCTTCACCTTTCGACTCCTACCCATTAGTCGCCTCCTACGACAGATAGGGCCTTCTTGCCACGGCCGTATTCTTATCTCTGCGAGCCGAACGGACACACACACACACACACTCACACACGCACAGACGCACACACACACATACACTCTTCACCTCTCGACTCCTACCCATTAGTCGTCTCTTAAGACAGGCAGGGCCTTTTTGCCACGGCCGTGTTTTTATCTCTGCGAGCCATACAGACACACACACACACTCACACACACACACACACCTAAACTCTTCACCTCTCGACTCTTACCTATTACTCGCCCCTTACGACAGGCAGGGACTTCTTGCCTCGGCTGTGTTCTTATCTCTGCAAGCCGAACGGACACACATACATACACCCACACTCACACACGCACACACACATGCACACACACACACACACACACACACACACACACACACATAAATTCTTCACCTCTCCACTCCTACCCATTATACGCCTCTTTCGACAGGCAGAGCCTTTTTGCCACGGCCGTGTTCTTATCTTTGCGAGCCATACAGACACACATACACATTCACACACACACACACACCTACACTCTTCACCTCTCGACTCCTACCTATTACTCGCACCTTACGACAGGCAGGGCCTTCTTGCCTCGGCTGTATTCTTACCTATGCAGGCCGAACGGACACACATACATACACACACACTCACACACGCACACACACACACACTCACACACACACGCACACACAGACACACACATACACTCTTCACCTCTCGACTCCTACCCATTAGTCGCCTCTTACGACAGGCAGGGCTTCTTGCCACGGCCGTATTCTTATCTCTGCGAGCCAACGGACACACACACACACTCACACACGCACACACGCACACACACACATACACTCTTCACCTCTCGACGCCTACCCATTAGTCGTCTCTTACGACAGGCAGGGCCTTTTTGCCACGGCCGTGTTTTTACCTCTGCGAGCCATACAGACACACACACACACACACTCACAACCACACACACACACACCTAAACTCTTCTAAACGACAGGCAGGGCCTTCTTGCCACGGCTGTATTCTTATCTCTGCAAGCCGAACGGACACACACACACATACACTCACACACGCACACACAAACACACTCACACACAGGTACACTTTTCAACTCGCGATTCCTACCCATTAGTTGCTCCTTACAGCAGGCATGGCCTTCTTGCCACGGCCGTATTCGTACCTCTGCGAGCAGAAGAGACACGCACACACACACACACACACATACACATACACACACACACACACACGCGCGCACACACACACATACACTCTTCACCTCTCGACTCCTACCCATTATTCTCCTCTTACGACAGGCAGAGCCTTTTTGCCACGGCCGTGTTCATATCTCTGCGAGCCGACAAGACACACACACACTGACAAACACACACTCACACACACACTCACACACGCACGCACACACGCACACAAACACACACACATACACTCTTCAACTCTCGACTCCTACCCATTAGTCGCCTTTTACGACAGGCATGTCCTTCTTGCCTCGACCGTATTCTAATCTCTGCGAGCCGAACGGACACTTACATACATACACACACACTTACAAACGCACAAACACACACACACGCACACACACATACACTCTTCACCTCTCGACTCCTACCCATTAATCACCTCTTACGACAGGCATGGCATTCTTGCCACCGCTGTTTTCTTTTCTCTGCGAGCCGAAGGGACACACATACACACACACACACACTCACAAACACACACGCACGCACACACGCACACACACATACACTCACACACACACACACGCACACACGCACACACACATACACTCTTCACCTCTCGACTCCTACCCATTAGCCGCTAATTACAACAAGCATGGCCTTCTTGTCACGGCCGTATTCTTATCTCTGCAAGCCGAACGGACACACATACATATACACACACACTCACATACGCACAAACACACACACACGCACACACACATACACTCTTCACCTCTCGACTCCTACCCATTAGTCACCTCTTACGACAGGCAAGGCATTCTTGCCACCGCTGTTTTCTTTTCTCTGCGAGCCGAAGGGACACACATACACACACACACTCACAGACACACACACACGCACGCACACACGCACACACACATACACTCACACACACACACACGCACACACGCACACACACATACACTCTTCACCTCTCGATTCCTACCTATTAGTCGCCCCTTACAAGAGGCAGGGCCTTCTTGCCTTGGCCGTATTCTTATCTCTGCAAGACTAACGGACACACACACATACACACACACACACTCACACACGCAAACACACACGCACACACATACACACACACATATACACTCTTCACCTCTCGACTCCTACCCATTAGTCGCCTCTTACGTCAGGCAGGGCCTTCTTTCCTCGGCCGTGTTCTTATCTCTGCAAGCCGAACGGACACACACACATACTCACACACGCACACACACACGCACACACACATACACTCTTCACCCCTCGACTCCTACCTATTAGTCGCCCCTTACAAGAGGCAGGGCCTTCTTGCCTCGGCCGTATTCTTATCTCTGCAAGCCTAACTGACACACACATACACACACACACACTCACACACGCAAACACACACGCACACACACACACACACACACATACACTCTTCACCTCTCGACTCCTACCCATTAGTCGCCTCTTACGTCAGGAAGGGCCTTCTTTCCTCGGCCGTATTCTTATCTCTGTGAGCCGAAGTGACACACACACACACATACACACACACTCACACACACAAGCACGCACACACGCACACACACACGCGCACACACACACACAATTACACTCTTCACCTCTCGACTCCTACCCATTAGTCGCCTCTTACGACAAGCATGGCCTTCTTGCCACCGCTGTTTTCTTATCTCTGCGAGCCGAAGGGACACACACATACACACACACTCACACACACACGCACGCACACATACATTCTTCACCTCTCGACTCCTACCCATTAGTCGCCCATTACGACAGGCATGGCCTTCTTGCCACCGCTGTTTTCTTATCTCTGTGAGCCGAAGGGACACTCACAGACACACACACGCACGCACACACGCACACACACATACACTCACACACACACACACGCACACACGCACACACACATACACTCTTCACCTCTCGACTCCTACCCATTAGCCGCTAATTACAACAAGCATGGCCTTCTTGTCACGGCCGTATTCTTATCTCTGCAAGCCGAACGGACACACATACATATACACACACACTCACATACGCACAAACACACACACACGCACACACACATACACTCTTCACCTCTCGACTCCTACCCATTAGTCACCTCTTACGACAGGCAAGGCATTCTTGCCACCGCTGTTTTCTTTTCTCTGCGAGCCGAAGGGACACACATACACACACACACTCACAGACACACACACACGCACGCACACACGCACACACACATACACTCACACACACACACGCACACACGCACACACACATACACTCTTCACCTCTCGATTCCTACCTATTAGTCGCCCCTTACAAGAGGCAGGGCCTTCTTGCCTTGGCCGTATTCTTATCTCTGCAAGACTAACGGACACACACACATACACACACACACACTCACACACGCAAACACACACGCACACACATACACACACACATATACACTCTTCACCTCTCGACTCCTACCCATTAGTCGCCTCTTACGTCAGGCAGGGCCTTCTTTCCTCGGCCGTGTTCTTATCTCTGCAAGCCGAACGGACACACACACATACTCACACACGCACACACACACGCACACACACATACACTCTTCACCCCTCGACTCCTACCTATTAGTCGCCCCTTACAAGAGGCAGGGCCTTCTTGCCTCGGCCGTATTCTTATCTCTGCAAGCCTAACTGACACACACATACACACACACACACTCACACACGCAAACACACACGCACACACACACACACACATACACTCTTCACCTCTCGACTCCTACCCATTAGTCGCCTCTTACGTCAGGAAGGGCCTTCTTTCCTCGGCCGTATTCTTATCTCTGTGAGCCGAAGTGACACACACACACACACATACACACACACTCACACACACAAGCACGCACACACGCACACACACACGCGCACACACACACACAATTACACTCTTCACCTCTCGACTCCTACCCATTAGTCGCCTCTTACGACAAGCATGGCCTTCTTGCCACCGCTGTTTTCTTATCTCTGCGAGCCGAAGGGACACACACATACACACACACTCACACACACACGCACGCACACATACATTCTTCACCTCTCGACTCCTACCCATTAGTCACCTCTTACGACAGGCATGGCCTTCTTGAAACCGCTGATTTCTTATCTCTGCGAGCCGAAGGGACACACACACAAACATACACACACACACACTCACACACACACACACACACACACACACACGAACACACACGCACACACACATACACTCACACACACACACGCACACACACATACACTCTTCACCTCTCGACTCCTACCTATTAGTCGCCCCTTACAAGAGGCAGGGCCTTCTTGCCTCGGTCCTATTCTTATCTCTGCAAGCCAAACGGACACACACACATACTCACACAAACACACACACGCACACACGCATACACACATACACTCTTCACCTCTCGTCTCCTACCTATTAGTCGCCCCTTACAAAAGGCAGGGTCTTCTTGCCTTGGCCGTATTCTTATCTCTGCGAGCCTACTGGACACACACACACACACACTCACACAAGCACACACACGCACACACGCAGACGCACACACACACACATACACTCTTCACCTCTCGACTTCTACCCATTAGTCACCGCTTACGACAGGCAGCGCTTTCTTGGCACGGACGTGTTCTTATCTCTGCGAAACGACCGGACACACACACACTCACACACGCACACACACACGCACACAAGCACACACACACACATACACTCTTCACCTCTCGACTCCTACCAATTAGTCGCCACTTACGACAGGCAGGGCCTTCTTGCCTCGGCCATAAGCTTATCTCTGCAAGCCGAACGGACACACACACACTCACACACACACGCACGCACACACGCACACACACGCACACACACACACAAATACACTCTTCACCTCTCGACTCCTACCCATTAGTCGCCTCTTACGACAGGCAGGGCCTTCTTGCCACGGCCGTGTTCTTATCTCTGCGAGCCTACTGGACACACACACACACACACTCACACAAGCACACACACGCACACACGCAGACGCACACACACACACATACACTCTTCACCTCTCGACTTCTACCCATTAGTCACCGCTTACGACAGGCAGCGCTTTCTTGGCACGGACGTGTTCTTATCTCTGCGAAACGACCGGACACACACACACTCACACACGCACACACACACGCACACAAGCACACACACACACATACACTCTTCACCTCTCGACTCCTACCAATTAGTCGCCACTTACGACAGGCAGGGCCTTCTTGCCTCGGCCATAAGCTTATCTCTGCAAGCCGAACGGACACACACACACTCACACACACACGCACGCACACACGCACACACACGCACACACACACACAAATACACTCTTCACCTCTCGACTCCTACCCATTAGTCGCCTCTTACGACAGGCATGGCCTTCTTGCCTCGGCCGTATTCTAATCTCTGAGAGCCGAATGGACACACACATACACACAAACACACACACACACTCACACACGCACGCACACACGCACACACACATACACTATTCACCTCTCGACTTCTACCTATTAGTCGCCCCATACAAGAGGCAGGGCCTTCTTTCCTCGGCCGTATTCTTATCTCTGCAAGCCAAACAGACACACACACATACACACACACTTACACACGCACACACACGCACACGCCTCTTACGACAGGCAGGGCCCTCTTGCCACGGCCGTGTTCTTATCTCTGCGAGCCGACTGGGCACACCCACTCACACACACAAATACACACACACACTCACACACGCACACACACGCACACACGCACACTCACACACACATACACTCTTCACCTCTCGACTCCTACCCATTAGTCGCCTCTTACGACAAGCAGGGCCTTCTTGCCACGGCGATGTTCTTATCTCTGCAAGCCGAACGGACACACACACACACGCACACACAAACACACGCTCACAGGCATACACGCACACACGCACACGCACACGCACACACTCCAAACCTCTCGACTCCTATCCATTAGTCGCCTCTTAAGACAGGCAGGACCTTCTTGCCACAGACGTATTTCTATCTCTGCGAGCCGAACGGACACACACACACACTTGCACACACACACACACACACACACATACACGCTTCACATCTCGACTCCTACCAATTAGTCGCTCCTTACAGCAAGCATGGCCTTCTTGCCACGGACGTATTCTTATCTCTGCGAGCCAAAGGTATACACACACACACATATACACACACATACTCACACACACACGCACACGCGCACACACACACACAATCTTCACCTCTCGACTCCTACCCATTAGTCGCCTCTTACGACAGGCATGGCCTTCTTGTCACGGCTGTATTTTTATCTCTGCGAGCAGAAGGGACACACACACATACACACATACACACACACACATTCACACACACACGCACGCACACATACACTCTTCACCTCTCGACTCCTACCCATTAGTCGCTCCTTAAGACTGGCAAGGCCTTCTTGCTACGGCTGTTTTCTTATCTCTGCGAGACGACCGGACACACACACACTCACACAAGCACACACACGCACACACGCACACACACACACACATACACTCTTCACCTCTCGACTTCTACCCATTAGTCACCGCTTACGACAGGCAGGGCCTTCTTGGCACGGATGTGTTCTTATCTCTGCGAGCCGACCGGACACACACACACTCACACACGCACACACACACGCACACACGCACACACACACACATACACTCTTCACCTCTCGACTCCTACCAATTAGTCGCCACTTACGACAGGCAGGGCCTTCTTGCCTCGGCCGTAAGCTTATCTCTGCAAGCTGAACGGACACACACACTCACACACACAAGCACGCACACACGCACACACACACGAGCACACAATCACACAATTACACTCTTCACCTCTCGACTCCTACCCATTAGTCGCCTCTTACGACAGGCAGGGCCTTCTTGCCACTGCCGTGTTCTTATCTCTGCGAGCCTACTGGACACACACACACTCACACACACAAATACACACACACACTCACACACGCACACACACGCAGACGCACACACACACACATACACTCTTCACCTCTCGACTTCTACCCATTAGTCACCGCTTACGACAGGCAGGGCTTTCTTGGCACGGACGTGTTCTTATCTCTGCAAGCCGAACGGACACACACACACTCACACACACACGCACGCACACACGCACACACACGCACACACACACACCAATACACTCTTCACCTCTCGACTCCTACCCATTAGTCGCCTCTTACGACAGGCATGGCCTTCTTACCTCGGCCGTATTCTAATCTCTGCGAGCCGAATGGACACACACATACATACACACACACTTACACACGGACAAACACACACACACACCTACACACGCACACATACATACACTATTCACCTCTCGACTACTACCTATTAGTCGCCCCATACAAGAGGCAGGGCCTTCTTGCCTTGGCTGTATTCTTATCTCTGCAAGCCAAACAGACACACACACATACACACACACTTACACACGCACACACACGCACACGCCTCTTACGACAGGCAGGGCCCTCTTGCCACGGCCGTGTTCTTATCTCTGCGAGCCGACTGGACACACACACTCACACACACAAATACACACACACACTCACACACGCACACACACGCACACATGCAAACACACACATACACTCTTCACCTCTCGACTCCTACCCATTAGTCGCCTCTTACGACAGGCAGGGCCTTCTTGCCACGGCCGTGTTCTTATCTCTGCGAGACGACCGGACACACACACACACTCACACAAGCACACACACGCACACACGCAGACGCACACACACACACATACACTCTTCACCTCTCGACTTCTACCCATTAGTCACCGCTTACGACAGGCAGGGCTTTCTTGGCACGGACGTGTTCTTATCTCTGCAAGCCGAACGGACACACACACACACGCACACACAAACACACGCTCACAGGCATACACGCACACACGCACACACACACGCACACACACACACACACACACATACACGCTTCACCTCTCGACTCCTACCAATTAGTCGCTCCTTACAGCAAGCATGGCCTTCTTGCCACGGACGTATTCTTATCTCTGCGAGCCAAAGGTATACACACACACATACACACACACATTCACACACACACGCACGCACACATACACTCTTCACCTCTCGACTCCTACCCATTAGTCGCCCCTTAAGACTGGCATAGCCTTCTTGCCACGGCTGTTTTAATATCTCTGTGAGACGACCGGACACACACACACACTCACACAAGCACACACACGCACACACGCACACACACACACATACACTCTTCACCTCTCGACTTCTACCCATTAGTCACTGCTTACGACAGGCAGGGCCTTCTTGGCACGGACGTGTTCTTATCTCTGCGAGACGACCGGACACACACACTCTCACACAAGCACACACACGCACACACGCACACACATACACATACACTCTTCACCTCTCGACTTCTACCCATTAGTCACCGCTTACGACAGGCAGGGCCTTCTTGGCACGGACGTGTTCTTATCTCTGCGAGACGACCGGACACACACACTCTCACACAAGCACACACACGCACACACGCACACACATACACATACACTCTTCACCTCTCGACTTCTACCCATTAGTCACCGCTTACGACAGGCAGGGCCTTCTTGGCACGGACGTGTTCTTATCTCTGCGAGACGACCGGACACACACACTCTCACACAAGCACACACACGCACACACGCACACACACACACATACACTCTTCACCTCTCGACTTCTACCCATTAGTCACCGCTTACGACAGGCAGGGCCTTCTTGGCACGGACGTGTTCTTATCTCTGCGAGCCGACTGGACACACACACTCACACACACAAATACACACACACACTCACACACGCACACACACGCACACACGCACACTTACACACACATACACTCTTCACCTCTCGACTCCTACCCATTAGTCGCCTCTTACGACAAGCAGGGCCTTCTTGCCAAGGCGGTGTTCTTATCTCTGCAAGCCGAACGGACACACACACACGCACACACAAACACACGCACACAGGCATACACGCACACACTCTCCACCTCTCGACTCCTATCCATTAGTCGCCTTTTAAGACAGGCAGGGCCTTCTTGCCACAGACGTATTCCTATCCCTGCGAGCCGAACGGACACACACACACACTTGCACACACACACACATACACGCTTCACCTCTCGACTCCTACCCATTAGTCGCCTCTTACGACAGGCAGGGCTTCTTGCCACGGCCGTATTCTTATCTCTGCGAGCCGAACGGACAGACACACACACACTCACACACCCACACACGCACACACACACACACACACACATACACTTTTCACCTCTCGACTCCTACCCATTAGTCGTCTCTTACGACAGGCAGGGCCTTTTTGCCACGGCCGTGTTTTTACCTCTGCGAGCCATACACACACACACACACACACACTCACAACCACACACACACCTAAACTCTTCTAAACGACAGGCAGGGCCATCTTGCCACGGCTGTATTCTTATCTCTGCAAGTCGAACGGACACACACACACATACACTCACACACGCACACACACACACACTCACACACAGGTACACTCTTCAACTCGCGATTCCTACCCATTAGTTGCTCCTTACAGCAGGCATGGCCTTCTTGCCACGGCCGTATTCGTACCTCTGCGAGCAGAAGAGACACGCACACACACACACATACACATACACACACACGCGCGCGCACACACACACATACACTCTTCACCTCTCGACTCCTACCCATTATTCTCCTCTTACGACAGGCAGAGCCTTCTTGCCACGGCCGTGTTCATATCTCTGCGAGCCGACCGGACACACACACACACTGACAAACACACACTCACACACACACTCACACACGCACGCACACACGCACACAAACACACACACATACACTCTTCACCTCTCGACTCCTACCCATTATTCTGCTCTTACGACAGGCAGGGCCTTCTTGCCACGGACGTATTCTTATCTCTGCGAGCCGAACGGACACACACACACACACACTCGCACACACACACATACACGCTTCACCTCTCGACTCCTACCCATTAGTCGCCTCTTACGACATTCATTGACTTTTTGCCACGGCCGTGTTCTTATCTCTGCGAGCCGAACGGACACACACACAAGCACACACACACGCACACACGCACACGCACACACTTTCCACCTCTCGACTCCTATCCATTAGTCGCCTCTTAAGACAGGCAGGGCATTCTTGCCACGGCCGTATTTTTATCTCTGCGAGCCGAGCGGACACACACACACTCACACACGCAAACACACACGCACACACACACACACACATACACTCTTCACCTCTCGACTCCTACCCATTAGTCGCCTTTTACGAGAGGCATGTCCTTCTTGCCTCGACCGTATTCTAATCTCTGCGAGCCGAACGGACACTTACATACATACACACACACTTACAAACGCACGAACACACACACACGCACACACATACACTCTTCACCTCTCGACTCCTACCCATTAGTCACCTCTTACGACAGGCATGGCATTCTTGCCACGGCCGTATTTTTATCTCTGCGAGCCGAGCGAAAACACACACAGTCACACACACACACATACACTATTCACCTCTCGACTCCTCCCTTTTGGTCGCCTCTTACGAGAGGCAGGGCCTTCTTGCTCCGGCGGTATTCTTATCTCTGCAAGCCGAACGGATACACACACTCACACACACACGCACGCACACACACACACGCACACACACATACACTCTTCACCTCTCGACTCCTACCCATTAGTCACCTCTTACGACAGGCATGGCATTCTGGCCACCGCTGTTTTCTTTTCTCTGCGAGCCGAAGGGACACACATACACACACACTCTCACAGACACACACACGCTCGCACACACGCACACACACATACACTCACACACACACACACACACACACACACACACACACGCACACACGCACACACACATACACTCTTCACCTCTCGATTCCTACACATTAGTCGCCCCTTACAAGAGGCAGGGCCTTCTTGCCTTAGCCGTATTCTTATCTCTGCAAGCCTAACGGACACACACACATACACACACACTCACACACGCAAACACACACGCACACACACACATACACTCTTCACCTCTCGACTTCTACCCATTAGCCGCTAACTACAACAAGCATGGCCTTCTTGTCACGGCCGTATTCTTATCTCTGCAAGCCGAACGGACACACACACCCATACACACACACTCACATACGCACAAACACACACACACGCACACACATATACACTCTTCACCTCTCGACTCCTACCCATTAGTCACCTCTTACGACAGGCATGGCATTCTTGCCACCGCTGTTTTCTTTTCTCTGCGAGCCGAAGGGACACACATACACACACACACACACACTCACAGACACACACACACACACACACGCACACACACATACACTCTTCACCTCTCGACTCCTACCCATTAGTCTCCTCTTACGTCAGGTAGGGCCTTCTTTCCTCGGCCGTGTTCTTATCTCTGCAAGCCAAACGGACACACACACATACTCACACACGCACACACTCACACACACACACATACACCCTTCACCCCTCGACTCCTACCTATTAGTCGCCCCTTACAAGAGGCAGGGCCTTCTTGCCTCGGCCGTATTCTTATCTCTGCAAGCCTAACGGACACACACACATACACACACACACACTCACACACGCAAACACACACGCACACACACACACACGCACACTCACACACACATACACTCTTCACCTCTCGACTCCTACCTATTAGTCGCCCCTTACAAGAGGCAGGGCCTTCTTGCCTCGGCCGTATTCTTATCTCTGCAGGCCAACTAGACACACACACTCACACACACAAATACACACACACACACTCACACACGCACACACACGCACACACGCACACTCACACACACATACACTCTTCACCTCTCGACTCCTACCCATTAGTAGCCTCTCACGACAGGCAGGGTCTTCTTGCCACGGCCGTGTTCTTATCTCTGCGAGCCGACTGGACACACACACACTCACACACACAAATACACACACACACTTACACACGCACACACCCGCACACTCACACACACATACACTCTTCACCTCTCGACTCCTACCCATTAGCCGCCTCTTACAAGAGGCAGGGCCTTCTTGCCACGGCCGTGTTCTTATCTCTGCGAGCCGACCGGACACACACACACTCACACACGCACACACACAAACACACGCACTTACACACATACAATCTTCACCTCTCGACTCCTACGCATTAGTCACCGCTTACGACAAGCAGGGCCTTCTTGCCTCGGCCGTATTCTTATCTCTGCAAGCCGAACGGACACACACACACTCACAAACACACGCACGCACACACGCACACACACGCACACACGCACACACACATACACTCTTCACCTCTCGACTCCTACCAATTAGTCGCCACTTACGACAGGAAGGGCCTTCTTGCCTCGGCCGTATTCTTATCTCTGCAAGCCGAACGGACACACACACACTCACACACACACGCACGCTCACACGCACACACACGCACACACGCACACACACACATACACTCTTCACCTCTCGACTCCTACCTATTAATCGCCTCTTACGATAGGCAGGGCTTTCTTGCCTCGGTCGTGCTCTTATCTCTGCAAGCCGAACTAACACACACACATACTCACACACGCACACACACGCATACACACATACACTCTTCACCTCTCGACTCCTACTTATTAGTCGCCCTTTACAAGAGGCAGTGCCTTCTTGCCTTGGCCGTATTCTTATCTCTGCAAGCCAAACAGACACACACACATACACACACACACACGCACACACACGCACACACGGACACACACACACACATACACCCTTCACCTATCGACTCCTACCCATTAGTCGCCTCTTAACGACAGGCAGTGCCTTCTTGCCACGGCCGTGTTCTCATCTCTGCGAGCCGACCGGACACACACACACACTGACACTCACACACATACCTATTACTCGACTCTCACGACAGGCAGGGCCTTCTTGCCTCGGCTGTGTTCTTATCTCTGCAAGACGAACGGACACACACACATACTCACACACGCACACACACACGCACACACGCACACACACATACATTCTTCACCTCTCGACTCCTACCTATTAGTCGCCTCTTACGACAGGCAGGGCCTTCTTGCCTTGGCCGTGTTCTTATCTCTGCAAGCCGAACGGACACACACACGTACTCACACACGCACACACACACGCACACACGCACACACACACATACACTCTTCACCTCTCGACTCCTACCTATTAGCCGCCTCTTACGATAGGCAGGGCCTTCTTGCCTCGGTCGTGTTCTTATTTCTGCAAGCCGAACTAACACACACACATACTCACACACGCACACACGCACGCACACACGCACACACACATACACCCACACACACACAAACACGCACACACGCACACACACATACATTCTTCACCTCTCGACTCCTACCTATTAGTCGCCTCTTACGACAGGCAGGGCCTTCTTGCCTTGGCCGCGTTCTTATCTCTGCAAGCCGAACGGACACACACACATACTCACACACGCACACACACACGCACACACACACATACACTCTTCACCTCTCGACTCCTACTTATTAGTCGCCCATTACAAGAGGCAGGGCCTTCTTGCCTCGGCCGTAATCATATCTCTGCAAGCCAAACAGAAACACACACATACACACACACTTACACGTACACACACACGCACACGCACACGCACACACTCTCCACCTCTCAACTCCTATCCATTAGTCGCCTTTTAAGACAGGCAGGGCCTTCTTGCCACGTACGTATACCTATCTCTGCGAGCCGAACGGACACACACACACACACTTGCACACATACACACACACACACACACACACATGCACGCTTTACCTCTAGACTCCTACCCATTAGTCGCTCCTTACAGCAAGCATGGCCTTCCTGCCACGGACGTATTCTTATCTCTGCGAGCCGAAGGGATACACACACACATACATACACACATACACACACATACTCACACACGCACGCACACACGAACACACACATACACTCACACACACACAAACACACACACACGCACACACACATACATTCTTCACCTCTCGACTCCTACCTATTAGTCGCCTCTTACGAATAGGCAGGGCCTTCTTGCCTCGGTCGTGCTCTTATCTCTGCAAGCCGAACGGACACACACACACATACACACTCTCACACGCACACACACGCACATACGCACACACATATACACTCTTCACCACTCGACCCCTACCCATTAGTCGCCTCTTACGACAGGCAGGGCCTTCTTGCCACGGCCGTGTTCTTATCTCTGCGGGCCGACTGGACACACACACTCACTCACACAAATACACACACACACTCACACACGCACACACACGCACACACGCACACTCACACACACATACACTCTTCACCTCTCGACTCCTACCCATTAGTCGCCTCTTACGACAGGCAGGGCCTTCTTGCCACGGCCGTGTTCTTATCTCTGCGAGCCGACTGGACACACACACACTCACACAAGCACACACCCGCACACTCACACACACACACACACATACACTCTTCACCTCTCGACTCCTACCCATTAGCCGCCTCTTACGACAGGCAGGGCCTTCTTGCCACGGCCGTGTTCTTATCTCTGCGAGCCGACCGGACACACACACACACTCACACACGCACACACACAAACACACGCACTTACACACATACACTCTTCACCTCTCGACTCCTACGCATTAGTCGCCGCTTACGACAGGCACGGCCGTTTTGCCTCGGCCGTATTCTTATCTCTGCAAGCCGAACGGACACACACACACTCACACACACACGCACGCACACACGCACACACACGCACACACGCACACACACACATACACTCTTCACCTCTCGACTCCTACCAATTAGTCGCCACTTACGACAGGCAGG
>NW_027311901.1:725000-752500 GCF_040954645.1 Diabrotica undecimpunctata | reverse complement strand
CCGTATTCTTATCTCTGCAAGCCAAACAGACACACACATACTCACACACGCACACACACACGCACACACGCACACACACACATACACTCTTCACCTCTCGACTCCTACCTATTAGTCGCCTCTTACGATAGGCAGGGCCTGCTTGCCTCGGTCGTGTTCTTATTTCTGCAAGCCGAACTAACACACACACATACTCACACACGCACACACACGCACACACGCACACACACACTTACACTCTCCACCTCTCGACTCCTACTTATTAGTCGCCCATTACAAGAGGCAGGGCCTTCTTGCCTTGGCCGTATTCTTATCTCTGCAAGCCAAACAGACACACACACATACACAAACACTTACACACGCACACGCACGCACACGCACACGCACACACTCTTCACCTCTCGACTCCTATTCATTAGTCGCCTCTTAAGACAGGCAGGGCCTTCTTGCCACGGACGATTACCTATCTCTGCAAACCGAACGGACACACACACACACACTTGCACACATACACACATACACACACATACACGCTTCACCTCTCGACTCCTACCCATTAGTCGCTCCTTACAGCAAGCATGGCCTTCTTGCCACGGACGTATGCTTATCTCTGCGAGCCGAAGGGATACACACACATACACACACACACATACACACACATACTCACACACACACGCACACACGCACACACACACACGTATACTCTTCACCTCTTGACTCCTACCTATTGGTCGGCTCTTACGATAGGCAGGGCCTTCTTGCCTTGGTCGTGCTCTTATCTCTGCAAGCCGAATGGACACACACACATATACACACACACTCTCACACGCACACACGCGCACATACGCACACACATATACACTCTTCACCACTCGACTCCTACCCTCTAGTCGCCTCCTTACGACAGGCAGGGCCTTTTTGCCACGGCCGTGTTCTTATCTCTGCGAGCCGACTGGACACACACACTCACACACACAAATACACACACACACTCACACACGCACACACAGGCACACACGCACACTCACACACAAATACACTCTTCACCTCTCGACTCCTACCCATTAGACGCCTCTTACGACAGGCAGGGCCTTCTTGCCACGGCCGTGTTCTTATCTCTGCGAGCCGACTGGACACACACACACTCACACACACAAATACACACACACACTCACACACGCACACACACGCACACTCACACACACATACACTCTTCACCTCTCGACTCCTACCCATTAGTCGCCTCTTACGACAGGCAGGGCCTTCTTGCCACGGCCGTGTTCTTATCTCTGAGAGCCGACCGGACACACACACACACTCACACACGCACACACACGCTCAAACGCACTTACACATATACACTCTTCACCTCTCGACTCCTACGCATTAGTCGCCGCTTACGACAGGCAGGGACTTCTTGGCACAGACGTGTCCTTATCACTGCGAGCCGACTGGACACACACACTCACACACGCACACACACACACGCACATACGCACACACACACATACACTCTTCACCTCTCGACTCCTACCAATTAGTCGCCACTTACAACAAGCAGGGCATTCTTGCCTCGGCCGGATTCTTATCTCTGCAAGCCGAACGGACACATACACACTCACACACACAAGCACGCACACACGCACACACACGCACACACACAAAAACACTTTTCACCTCTCGACTCCTACCCATTAGTTGCCTCTTACGACAGGCATGGCCTTCTTGCCTCGGCCGTATTCTAATCTCTGCGAGCCGAATGGACACACACATACATACACACACACACTTACACACGCACAAACACACACACACACCCACACACGCACACACACACACATACACTCTTCACCTCTCGACTCCTACCAATTAGTCGCCACTTACGACAGGCACGGCCTTCTTGCCTCGGCCGTATTCTTATCTCTGCAAGCCGAACGGACACATACACACTCACACACACAAGCACGCACACACGCACACACACGCACACACACAAAAACACTTTTCACCTCTCGACTCCTACCAATTAGTCGCCACTTACGACAGGCAGGGCCTTCTTGCCTCGGCCGTATTCTTATCACTGCAAGCCGAACGGACACATACACACTCACACACACGCACACACACGCACACACACAAAAACACTTTTCACCTCTCGACTCCTACCAATTAGTCGCCACTTACGACAGGCAGGGCCTTCTTGCCTCGGCCGTATTCTTATCACTGCAAGCCGAACGGACACATACACACTCACACACACACGCACGTACACACGCACACACACAAATACACTCTTCACCTCTCGACTCCTACCAATTAGTCGCCACTTACGACAGGCAGGGCATTCTTGCCTTGGCCGTATTCTTATCTCTGCAAGCCGAACGGACACATACACACTCACACACACAAGCACGCACACACGCACACACACGCACACACACAAAAACACTTTTCACCTCTCGACTCCTACCAATTAGTCGCCACTTACGACAGGCAGGGCCTTCTTGCCTCGGCCGTATTCTAATCTCTGCGAGCCGAATGGACACACACATACATACACACACACTTACACACGCACAAACACACACACACACCCACACACGCACACACACACACATACACTCTTCACCTCTCGACTCCTACCAATTAGTCGCCACTTACGACAGGCAGGGCCTTCTTGCCTTGGCCGTATTTTTATCTCTGCAAGCCGAACGGACACATGCACACTCACACACACAAGCACGCACACACGCACACACACGCACACACACAAAAACACTTTTCACCTCTCGACTCCTACCAATTAGTCGCCACTTACGACAGGCAGGGCCTTCTTGCCTCGGCCGTATTCTTATCTCTGCAAGCCGAACGGACACATACACACTCACACACACACGCACGCACATACGCACACACACAAATACACTCTTCACCTCTCGACTCCTACCCATTAGTCGCCTCTAAAGACAGGCATGGCCTTCTTGCCTCTGCCGTATTCTAATCTCTGCGAGCCGAATGGACACACACAAACATACACACACACACTTACACACGCACAAACACACACACACCTACACACGCACACACTCACGTACCCTCTTCACCTCTCGACTCCTACCCATTAGTCGCCTCTTACGATAGGCAGGGCCTTCTTGCCTCGGTCGTGCTCTTATCTCTGCAAGCCGAACTAATACACACACACATACTCACACACGCACACACACGCACACATTCATACACACATACACTCTTCACCTCTCGACTCCTACTTATTAGTCGCCCCTTACAAGAGGCAGGGCCTTCTTGCCTCGGTTGTATTCTTATCTCTGCAAGCGGAACGGACACACACACACACGCACACACAAACACACGCACTCTCACACGCACACACACGCACATACGCACACACATATACACTCTTTACCACTCGACTCCTACCCATTAGTCGCCTCTTACGACAGGCAGGGCCTTCTTGCCACGGCCGTGTTCTTATCTCTGCGAGCCGACTAGACACACACACTCACACACACACGCACGCTCACACGCACATACACTCTTCACCTCTCGACTCCTACCTATTAGTCGCCTCTTATGATAGGCAGGGCTTTCTTGCCTCGGTCGTGCTCTTATCTCTGCAAGCCAAACTAACACACACACATACTCACACACGCACACACACGCACACACGCATACACACATACACTCTTCACCTCTCGACTCCTACTTATTAGTCGCCCCTTACAAGAGGCAAGGCCTTCTTGCCTCGGCCGTATTCTTATCTCTGCAAGCCAAACAGACACACACACATACACACACACACGCACACACACGCACACACGCACACACGCACACACACACATACACTCTTCACCTCTCGACTCCTACCAATTAGTCGCCACTTACGACAGGCAGTGCCTTCTTGCCTCGGCCGTATTCTTATCTCTGCAAGCCGAACGGACACACACACACTCACACACACACGCACGCTCACACGCACACACACACACGCACACACACACATACACTCTTCACCTCTCGACTCCTACCAATTAGTCGCCACTTACGACAGGCAGTGCCTTCTTGCCTCGACCGTATTCTTATCTCTGCAAGCCGAACGGACACATACACACCCACACACACAAGCACGCACACACGCACACACACGCACACACACAAAAACACTTTTCACCTTTCGACTCCTACCAATTAGTTGCCGCTTACGACAGGCAGGGCCTTCTTGGCACGGACGTGTCCTTATCACTGCGAGCCGACCGGACACACACACTCACACACGCACACATACACGCACACACGCACACACACACACATACACTCTTCACCTCTCGACTCCTACCCATTAGTCGCCACTTACGACAGGCAGGGCCTTCTTGTTTCGGCCGTATTCTTATCTCTGCAAGCCGAACGGACACACACACACTCACACACACACGCACGCACACACGCACACACACGCAAACACGCACACACACACATACACTCTTCACCTCTCGACTCCTACCAATTAGTCGCCACTTACGACAGGCAGTGCCTTCTTGCCTCGGCCGTATTCTTATCCCTGCAAGCCGAACGGACACACACACACTCACACACACACGCACGCTCACACGCACACACACGCACACACGCACACACACACATACACTCTTCACCTCTCGACTCCTACCTATTAGTCGCCTCTTACGATAGGCAGGGCTTTCTTGCCTCGGTCGTGCTCTTATCTCTGCAAGCCAAACTAACACACACACATACTCACACACGCACACACACGCACACACGCATACACACATACACTCTTCACCTCTCGACTCCTACTTATTAGTCGCCCCTTACAAGAGGCAAGGCCTTCTTGCCTCGGCCGTATTCTTATCTTTGCAAGCCAAACAGACACACATACATACACACACACACACGCACACACACACACACACGCACACACACACACATACACTCTTCACCTCTCGACTACTACCCGTTAGTCGCCTCTTAACGACAGGCAGTGCCTTCTTGCCACGGCCGTGTTCTCATCTCTGCGAGCCGACAGGACACACACACACACTGACACACACACATACACACACACACTAACACACGCACGCACACACGCACACACACACACACATACACTCTTCACCTCTCGACTCCTACCCATTATTCTCCTCTTACGACAGGCAGGGACATCTTGCCACGGCCGTGTTCTTATCTCTGCAAGCCAAACGGACACACACACACACGCACACACACACACACGCACACGCACACGCACACGCACACGCACACACTCTCCACCTCTCGACTCCTATCCATTAGTCGCCTCTTACGACAGGCATGGCCTTCTTGCCACCGCTTTTTTCTTATCTCTGCGAGCGAAGGGACACACACACACACACATACACACACACACTCACACACACACACACGCACACACGCACGCATACACGCACACACACATACACTCACACACACACAAACACGCACACACGCACACACACATACATTCTTCACCTCTCTAATCCTACCTATTAGTCGCCCCTTACAAGAGGAAAGGCCTTCTTGCCTCGGTTGTATTCTTATCTCTGCAAGCCAAACAGACACACACACATACTCACACACGCACACACACACGCACACACGCACACACACACATACACTCTTCACCTCTCGACTCCTACCTATTAGTCGCCTCTTACGATAGGCAGGGCCTGCTTGCCTCGGTCGTGTTCTTATTTCTGCAAGCCGAACTAACACACACACATACTTACACACGCACACACACGCACACACGCACACACACACTTACACTCTCCACCTCTCGACTCCTACTTATTAGTCGCCCATTACAAGAGGCAGGGCCTTCTTGCCTTGGCCGTATTCTTATCTCTGCAAGCCAAACAGACACACACACATACACAAACACTTACACACGCACACGCACGCACACGCACACGCACACACTCTTCACCTCTCGACTCCTATTCATTAGTCGCCTCTTAAGACAGGCAGGGCCTTCTTGCCACGGACGATTACCTATCTCTGCAAACCGAACGGACACACACACACACACTTGCACACATACACACATACACACACATACACGCTTCACCTCTCGACTCCTACCCATTAGTCGCTCCTTACAGCAAGCATGGCCTTCTTGCCACGGACGTAGGCTTATCTCTGCGAGCCGAAGGGATACACACACATACACACACACATACACACACATACTCACACACACACGCACACACGCACACACACACACGTATACTCTTCACCTCTTGACTCCTACCTATTGGTCGGCTCTTACGATAGGCAGGGCCTTCTTGCCTTGGTCGTGCTCTTATCTCTGCAAGCCGAATGGACACACACACATATACACACACACTCTCACACGCACACACACGCACATACGCACACACATATACACTCTTCACCACTCGACTCCTACCCTCTAGTCGCCTCCTTACGACAGGCAGGGCCTTTTTGCCACGGCCGTGTTCTTATCTCTGCGAGCCGACTGGACACACACACTCACACACACAAATACACACACACACTCACACACGCACACACAGGCACACACGCACACTCACACACAAATACACTCTTCACCTCTCGACTCCTACCCATTAGACGCCTCTTACGACAGGCAGGGCCTTCTTGCCACGGCCGTGTTCTTATCTCTGAGAGCCGACCGGACACACACACACACTCACACACGCACACACACGCTCAAACGCACTTACACATATACACTCTTCACCTCTCGACTCCTACGCATTAGTCGCCGCTTACGACAGGCAGGGACTTCTTGGCACAGACGTGTCCTTATCACTGCGAGCCGACTGGACACACACACTCACACACGCACACACACACGCACATACGCACACACACATACACTCTTCACCTCTCGACTCCTACCAATTAGTGGCCACTTACAACAAGCAGGGCATTCTTGCCTCGGCCGGATTCTTATCTCTGCAAGCCGAACGGACACATACACACTCACACACACAAGCACGCACACACGCACACACACGCACACACACAAAAACACTTTTCACCTCTCGACTCCTACCCATTAGTTGCCTCTTACGACAGGCATGGCCTTCTTGCCTCGGCCGTATTCTAATCTCTGCGAGCCGAATGGACACACACATACATACACACACACACTTACACACGCACAAACACACACACACACCCACACACGCACACACACATACACTCTTCACCTCTCGACTCTTACCAATTAGTCGCCACTTACGACAGGCAGGGCCTTCTTGCCTCGGCCGTATTCTTATCACTGTAAGCCGAACGGACACATACACACTCACACACACAAGCACGCACACACGCACACACACGCACACACACAAAAACACTTTTCACCTCTCGACTCCTACCAATTAGTCGCCACTTACGACAGGCAGGGCCTTCTTGCCTCGGCCGTATTCTTATCACTGTAAGCCGAACGGACACATACACACTCACACACACACGCACACACACGCACACACACAAAAACACTTTTCACCTCTCGACTCCTACCAATTAGTCGCCACTTACGACAGGCAGGGCCTTCTTGCCTCGGCCGTATTCTTATCACTGCAAGCCGAACGGACACATACACACTCACACACACACGCACGCACACACGCACACACACAAATACACTCTTCACCTCTCGACTCCTACCAATTAGTCGCCACTTACGACAGGCAGGGCATTCTTGCCTTGGCCGTATTTCCATCTCTGCAAGCCGAACGGACACATACACACTCACACACACAAGCACGCACACACGCACACACACGCACACACACAAAAACACTTTTCACCTCTCGACTCCTACCAATTAGTCGCCACTTACGACAGGCAGGGCCTTCTTGCCTTGGCCGTATTTTTATCTCTGCAAGCCGAACGGACACATGCACACTCACACACACAAGCACGCACACACGCACACACACGCACACACACAAAAACACTTTTCACCTCTCGACTCCTACCAATTAGTCGCCACTTACGACAGGCAGGGCCTTCTTGCCTCGGCCGTATTCTTATCTCTGCAAGCCGAACGGACACATACACACTCACACACACACGCACGCACACACGCACACACACAAATACACTCTTCACCTCTCGACTCCTACCCATTAGTCGCCTCTTACGACAGGCATGGCCTTCTTGCCTCTGCCGTATTCTAATCTCTGTGAGCCGAATGGACACACACAAACATACACACACACACTTACACACGCACAAACACACACACACCTACACACGCACACACTCACGTACCCTCTTCACCTCTCGACTCCTACCCATTAGTCGCCTCTTACGATAGGCAGGGCCTTCTTGCCTCGGTCGTGCTCTTATCTCTGCAAGCCGAACTAACACACACTAATACTCACACACGCACACACACGCACACATTCATACACACATACACTCTTCACCTCTCGACTCCTACTTATTAGTCGCCCCTTACAAGAGGCAGGGCCTTCTTGCCTCGGTTGTATTCTTATCTCTGCAAGCGGAACGGACACACACACACATGCACACACAAACACACGCACTCTCACACGCACACACACGCACATACGCACACACATATACACTCTTTACCACTCGACTCCTACCCATTAGTCGCCTCTTACGACAGGCAGGGCCTTCTTGCCACGGCCGTGTTCTTATCTCTGCGAGCCGACTGGACACACACACTCACACACACAAATACACACACACGCACACACACGCACACTTACACACAAATACACTCTTCACCTCTCGACTCCTACCCATTAGTCGCCTCTTACGACAGGCAGGGCCTTCTTGCCACGGCCGTGTTCTTATCTCTGCGAGCCGACTGGACACACACACACTCACACACACAAATACACACACACACTTACACACGCACAAACACACACACACCCACACACGCACACACTCACGTACCCTCTTCACCTCTCGACTCCTACCCATTAGTCGCCTCTTACGACAGGCAGGGACTTCTTGCCACGGCCGTGTTCTTATCTCTGCAAGCCAAACGGACACACACACACACACATACACACACATAGTCACACACGCACAAACACACGCACACACACAAAGACACATACACTCTTCACCTCTCGACTCCTCTTCATTAGTCGCCTCTTACGACAGGCAGGGACTTCTTGCCACGGCCGTGTTCTTATCTCTGCGAGCCGAACGGACACACACACACACTCACACACACACACGCATACACGCACACACGTACGCACACACGCACACACACACACATACTCTCTTCACCTCTCGACTCCTACCCATTATTCCCCTCTTACGACAGGCATGGACTTTTCGCCACGGCCGTGTTCTTATCTCTGCAAGCAGAACGGACACACACACACACACGCACACACACACACACGCACACGCACACGCACACGCACACACTCTTCAC
Organism: Diabrotica undecimpunctata; assembly: GCF_040954645.1. Classification (NCBI taxonomy): domain Eukaryota; kingdom Metazoa; phylum Arthropoda; class Insecta; order Coleoptera; family Chrysomelidae; genus Diabrotica; species Diabrotica undecimpunctata. The sequence goes on along the minus strand of NW_027311901.1, from coordinate 743,019 downwards.
CTCTCGACTCCTACCCATTATTCTCCTCTTACGACAGGCAGGTACTTCTTGCCACGGCCGTGTCTTTATCTCTGCAAGCCGAACGGACACACACATACACACACACACTCACACACACACACACGCACACACGCACGCACACACGCACACACACATACACTCACACACACACACAAACACGCACATACGCACACACACATACATTCTTCACCTCTCGACTCCTACCTATTAGTCGTCTCTCACGACAGGCAGGGCCTTCTTGCCTCGGCCGTGTTCTTATCTCTGCAAGCCGAACGGACACACACACATACTCACACATGCACACACACACGCACACACGCACCCACACACATACACTCTTCACCTCTCGACTCCTACTCATTATTCCCCTCTTACGACAGGCAGGGAATTTTTGCCACGGCCGTGTTCTTATCTCTGCAAGCCGAACGGACACACACACACACGCCCACTCACACACGCACACACACACACACACGCACACACTCTTTACTTCTCGACTCCTACCCATTATTCTCCTCTTACGACAGGCAGGTACTTCTTGCCACGGCCGTGTTCTTATCTCTGCAAGCCGAACGGACACACACATACACAAACACACTCACACTCACACACGCACACACGCACGCACACACGCACACACACATACACTCACACACACACAAACACGCACATACGCACACACACATACATTCTTCACCTCTCGACTCGTACCTATTAGTCGTCTCTCACGACAGGCAGGGCCTTCTTGCCTCAGCCGTGTTCTTATCTCTGCAAGCCGAAGGGACACACACACATACACACACACTCACAAACACACACACACTCACGCACGCACACACGCACACACACATACACTCACACACACACAAACACGCACACAAACACGCACACACGCACACACACATACATTCATCACCTCTCGACTCCTACCTATTAGTCGCCTCTTACGAATAGGCAGGGCCTTCTTGCCTCGGTCGTGCTCTTATCTATGAAAGCCGAACGGACACACACACATACACACTCTCACACGCACACACACGTACATACGCACACACATATACACTCTTCACCACTCGACTACTACTTATTAGTCGCCTCTTACGACAGGCATGGCCTTCTTGCCACGGCCGTGTTCTTATCTCTGCAGGCCAACTAGACACACACACTCACACACACAAATACACACACACACTCACACACGCACACACACGCACACACGCACACTCACACACACAAACACTCTTCACCTTTCGACTCCTACCCATTAGTCGCCTCTCACGACAGGCAGGGCCTTCTTGCCACGGCCGTGTTCTTATCTCTGCGAGCCGACTGGACACACACACACTCACACACACAAATACACACACACACTTACACACGCACACACCCGCACACTCACACACACATACACTCTTCACCTCTCGACTCCTACCCATTAGCCGCCTCTTACAACAGGCAGGGCCTTCTTGCCACGGCCGTGTTCTTATCTCTGCGAGCCGACCGGACACACACACACTCACACACGCACACACACAAACACACGCACTTACACACATACAATCTTCACCTCTCGACTCCTACGCATTAGTCGCCGCTTACGACAGGCAGGGCCTTCCAGCCTCGGCCGTATTCTTATCTCTGCAAGCCGAACGGACACACGCACACTCACACACACACGCACGCACACACGCACACACACGCACACACGCACACACATACACTCTTCACCTCTCGACTCCTACCAATTAGTCGCCACTTACGACAGGCAGGGCCTTCTTGCCTCGGCCGTATTCTTATCTCTGCAAGCCGAACGGACACACACACACTCACACACACACGCACGCTCACACGCACACACACGCACACACGCACACACGCACACACACACATACACTCTTCACCTCTCGACTCCTACCTATTAATCGCCTCTTACGATAGGCAGGGCTTTCTTGCCTCGGTCGTGCTCTTATCTCTGCAAGCCGAACTAACACACACACATACTCACACACGCACACACACGCACACACACGCACACACACGCACACACGCATACACACATACACTCTTCACCTCTCGACTCCTAATTATTAGTCGCCCTTTACAAGAGGCAGGGCCTTCTTGCCTTGGCCGTATTCTTATCTCTGCAAGCCAAACAGACACACACACATACACACACACACGCACACACACGCACACACGCACACACACACACATACACCCTTCACCTCTCGACTCCTACCTATTAGTCGCCTCTTAACGACAGGCAGTGCCTTCTTGCCACGGCCGTGTTCTCATCTCTGCGAGCCGACCGGACACACACACACACTGACACTCACACACATACCTATTACTCGACTCTCACGACAGGCAGGGCCTTCTTGCCTTGGCTGTGTTCTTATCTCTGCAAGACGAACGGACACACAAACATACTCACACACGCACACACGCACACACACATACACTCACACACACACAAACACGCACACACGCACACACACATACATTCTTCACCTCTCGACTCCTACCTATTAGTCGCCTCTTACGACAGGCAGGGCCTTCTTGCCTTGGCCCTGTTCTTATCTCTGCAAGCCGAACTAACACACACACATACTCACACACGCACACACGCACGCACACACGCACACACACATACACTCACACACACACAAACACGCACACTCGCACACACACATACATTCTTCACCTCTCGACTCCTACCTATTAGTCGCCTCTTACGACAGGCAGGGCCTTCTTGCCTTGGCCGTGTTCTTATCTCTGCAAGCCGAACGGACACACACACATACTCACACACGCACACACACACGCACACACGCACACACACACATACACTCTTCACCTCTCGACTCCTACTTATTAGTCGCCCATTACAAGAGGCAGGGCCTTCTTGCCTCGGCCGTAATCTTATCTCTGCAAGCCAAACAGAAACACACACATACACACACACTTACACATGCACACACACGCACACGCACACGCACACACTCTCCACCTCTCGACTCCTATCCATTAGTCGCCTCTTAAGACAGGCAGGGCCTTCTTGCCACGTACGTATACCTATCTTTGCGAGCCGAACGGACACACACACACACACACTTGCACACATACACACACACATGCACGCTTTACCTCTAGACTCCTACCCATTAGTCGCTCCTTACAGCAAGCATGGCCTTCCTGCCACGGACGTATTCTTATCTCTGCGAGCCGAAGGGATACACACACACACATACATACACACATACACACACACATACTCACACACGCACGCACACACGAACACACACATACACTCACACACACACAAACACACACACACGCACACACACATACACTCTTCACCTCTCGACTCCTACCTATTAGCCGCCTCTTACGATAGGCAGGGCCTTCTTGCCTCGGTCGTGTTCTTATTTCTGCAAGCCGAACTAACACACACACATACTCACACACGCACACACGCACGCACACACGCACACACACATACACTCACACACACACAAACACGCACATACGCACACACATATACACTCTTCACCACTCGACCCCTACCCATTAGTCGCCTCTTACGACAGGCAGTGCCTTTTTGCCTCGGCCGTATTCTTATCTCTGCAAGCCAAACGGACACACACACACTTACACACACACGCACGCTCACACGCACACACACACACACACACGCACACACACACACACACACGCACACACACACATACACTCTTCACCTCTCGACTCCTACCTATTAGTCGCCTCTTATTATAGGCAGGGCTTTCTTGCCTCGGTCGTGCTCTTATCTCTGCAAGCCGAACTAACACACACACATACTCACACACGCACACACGCACACACGCATACACACATACACTCTTCACCTCTCGACTCCTACTTATTAGTCGCCCCTTACAAGAGGCAAGGCCTTCTTGCCTCGGCCGTATTCTTATCTCTGCAAGCCAAACAGACACACACACATACACACACACACGCACACACACGCACACACGCACACACACACACATACACTCTTCACCTCTCGACTCCTACCCATTAGTCGCCTCTTAACGACAGGCAGTGCCTTCTTGCCACGGCCGTGTTCTCATCTCTGCGAGCCGACCGGACACACACACACACACACTGACACACACACATACACACACACACTCACACACGCACGCACACACGCACACACACACATACACTCTTCACCTCTCGACTCCTACCCATTATTCTCCTCTTACGACAGGCAGGGACTTCTTGCAACAGCCGTGTTCTTATCTCTGCAAGCCAAACGGACACACGCACACACACACACACGCACACGCACACGCACACGCACACACTCTCCACCTCTCGACTCCTATCCATTAGTCGCCTCTTACGACAGGCATGGCCTTCTTGCCACCGCTTTTTTCTTATCTCTGTGAGCGAAGGGACACACACACACACACACATACACACACACACTCACACACACACGCACACACGCACGCATACACGCACACACACATACACTCACACACACACAAACACGCACACACGCACACACACATACATTCTTCACCTCTCTAATCCTACCTATTAGTCGCCCCTTACAAGAGGAAAGGCCTTCTTGCCTCGGCCGTATTCTTATCTCTGCAAGCCAAACAGACACACACACATACACACAAACGCACACACACGCACACACGCACACACACACACATACATTCTTCACCTCTCGACTCCTACCTATTAGTCGCCTCTTACGACAGGCAGGGCCTTCTTGCCTTGGCCGTGTTCTTATCTCTGCAAGCCAAACGGACACACACACATACTCACACACGCACACACACACGCACACACGCACACACGCACACACACACATACACTCTTCACCTCTCGACTCCTACTTATTAGTCGCCTCTTACGATAGGCAGGGCCTGCTTGCCTCGGTCGTGTTCTTATTTCTGCAAGACGAACTAACACACACACATACTCACACACGCACACAGACGCACACACGCACACACACATACACTCTCCACCTCTCGACTCCTACTTATTAGTCGCCCATTACAAGAGGCAGGGCCTTCTTGCCTTGGCCGTATTCTTATCTCTGCAAGCCAAACAGACACACACACATACACAAACACTTACACACGCACACGCACGCACACGCACACGCACACACTCTTCACCTCTCGACTCCTATTCATTAGTCGCCTCTTAAGACAGGCAGGGCCTTCTTGCCACGGACGATTACCTATCTCTGCAAACCGAACGGACACACACACACACACACTTGCACACATACACACATACACACACATACACGCTTCACCTCTCGACTCCTACCCATTAGTCGCTCCTTACAGCAAGCATGGCCTTCTTGCCACGGACGTATGCTTATCTCTGCGAGCCGAAGGGATACACACACATACACACACACATACACACACATACTCACACACACACGCACACACGCACACACACACATATACTCTTCACCTCTTGACTCCTACCTATTGGTCGGCTCTTACGATAGGCAGGGCCTTCTTGCCTTGGTCGTGCTCTTATCTATGCAAGCCGAATGGACACACACACATATACACACACACTCTCACACGCACACACACGCACATACGCACACACATATACACTCTTCACCACTCGACTCCTACCCTCTAGTCGCCTCTTACGACAGGCAGGGCCTTCTTGCCACGGCCGTGTTCTTATCTCTGCGAGCCGACTGGACACACACACTCACACACACAAATACACACACACACACTCACACACGCACACACACGCACACACGCACACTCACACACAAATACACTCTTCACCTCTCGACTCCTACCCATTAGTCGCCTCTTACGACAGGCAGGGCCTTCTTGCCACGGCCGTGTTCTTATCTCTGCGAGCCGACTGGACACACACACACTCACACACACAAATACACACACACACTCACACACGCACACACACGCACACTCACACACACATACACTCTTCACCTCTCGACTCCTACCCATTAGTCGCCTCTTACGACAGGCAGGGCCTTCTTGCCACGGCCGTGTTTCTATCTCTGAGAGCCGACCGGACACAAACACACACTCACACACGCACACACACGCTCAAACGCACTTACACATATACACTCTTCACCTCTCGACTCCTACGCATTAGTCGCCGCTTACGACAAGCAGGGACTTCTTGGCACAGACGTGTCCTTATCACTGCGAGCCGACTGGACACACACACTCACACACGCACACACACACGCACACACGCACACACACACATACACTCTTCACCTCTCGACTCCTATCAATTAGTCGCCACTTACGACAAGCAGGGCATTCTTGCCTCGGCCGTATTCTTATCTCTGCAAGCCGAACGGACACATACACACTCACACACACAAGCACGCACACACGCACACACACGCACACACACAAAAACACTTTTCACCTCTCGACTCCTACCCATTAGTTGCCTCTTACGACAGGCATGGCCTTCTTGCCTCGGCCGTATTCTAATCTCTGCGAGCCGAATGGACACACACATACATACACACACACACTTACACACGCACAAACACACACACACACCCACACACGCACACACACACACACATACACTCTTCACCTCTCGACTCCTACCAATTAGTCGCCACTTACGACAGGCAGGGCCTTCTTGCCTCGGCCGTATTCTTATCTCTGCAAGCCGAACGGACACATACACACTCACACACTCAAGCACGCACACACGCACACACACGCACACACACAAAAACACTTTTCACCTCTCGACTCCTACCAATTAGTCGCCACTTACGACAGGCAGGGCCTTCTTGCCTCGGCCGTATTCATATCACTGCAAGCCGAACGGACACATACGCACTCACACACACACGCACGCACACACGCACACACACAAATACACTCTTGACCTCTCGACTCCTACCCATTACTCGCCTCTTACGACAGGCAGGGACTTCTTGCCACGGCCGTGTTCTTATCTCTGCAAGCCAAACGGACACACACACACACACACACATACACACACGCACAAACACACGCACACACACAAATACACATACACTCTTCACCTCTCGACTCCTATTCATTAGTCGCCTCTTACGACAGGCAGGGACTTCTTGCCACGGCCGTGTTCTTATCTCTGCGAGCCGAACGGACACACACACACTCACACACACACACGCACACACGCACACACGTACGCACACACGCACACACACATACACTCTTCACCTCTCGACTCCTACCCATTATTCCCCTCTTACGACAGGCATGGGCTTTTTGCCACGGCCGTGTTCTTATCTCTGCAAGCCGAACGGACACACACACACACACGCACACACACACGCACACGCTCACGCACACGCACACGCACACACTCTCCACCTCTCGACTAATATCCATTAGTCGCCTCTGAAGACAGGCAGGGCCTTCTTGCCTCGGCCGTATTCTTATCTCTGCAAGCCAAACGGACACACACACACATACACACACATAGTCACACACGCACAAACAAACGCACACACACAAAGACGCATACACTCTTCACCTCTCGACTCCTATTCATTAGTCGCCTCTTACGACAGGCAGGGACTTCTTGCCACGGCCGTGTTCTTATCTCTGCTAGCCGAACGGACACACACACTCACACACACACACGCACACACGCACACACGTACGCACACACGAACACACACACATACACTCTTCACCTCTCGACTCCTACCCATTATTCCCCTCTTACGACAGGCATGGGCTTTTTGCCACGGCCGTGTTCTTATCTCTGCAAGCCGAACGGACACACACACACACACACGCACACACACACGCACACGCACACGCACACGCACACGCACACACTCTTCACCTCTCGACTCCTACCCATTATTCTCCTCTTACGACAGGCAGGTACTTCTTGCCACGGCCGTGTTCTTATCTCTGCAAGCCGAACGCACACACACATACACACACACACTCACACACACACACGCACACACGCACGCACACACGCACACACACATACACTCACACACACACACACAAACACGCACATACGCACACACACATACATTCTTCACCTCTCGACTCCTACCTGTTAGTCGTCTCTCACGACAGGCAGGGCCTTCTTGCCTCGGCCGTGTTCTTATCTCTGCATGCCGAACGGACACACACACATACTCACACACGCACACACACACGCACACACGAACACACACACATACACTCTTCACCTCTCGACTCCTACCCATTATTCCCCTCTTACGACAGGCAGGGACTTCTTGCCACGGCCGTGTTCTTATCTCTGCAAGCCGAACGGATAAACACACACACGCACACACAAACACACGCACACAGGCACACACGCACACACGCACACACGCACACGCACACATTCTCCACCTCTCGATTCCTATCCATTAGTCGCCTCTTAAAACAGGCAGGGCCTTCTTGCCACAGACGTATACCTATCTCTGCGAGCCGAACGGACACACACACACACACTTGCACAGATACACACACACACACATGCACGCCTCACCTCTCGACTCCTACCCATTAGTCGCTTCTTACAGCAAGCATGGCCTTCCTGCCACGGACGTATTCTTATCTCTGCGAGCCGAAGGGATACACACACACATACATACACACATACACACACACACATACTCACACACGCACGCACACACGCACACACACATACACTCACACACACACAAACACGCACACACGCACACACACATACATTCTTCACCTCTCGACTCCTACCTATTAGTCGCCTCTTACGAATAGGCAGGGCCTTCTTGCCTCGGTCGTGCTCTTATCTATGCAAGCCGAACGGACACACACACACATACACATTCTCACACGCACACACACGCACATACGCACACATATATACACTCTTCACCACTCGACTCCTACTTATTAGTCGCCTCTTACGACAGGCATGGCCTTCTTGCCACGGCCGTGTTCTTATCTCTGCAGGCCAACTAGACACACACACTCACACACACAAATACACACACACACTCACACACGCACACACACGCACACACGCACACTCACACACACATACACTCTTCACCTCTCGACTCCTACCCATTAGTCGCCTCTCACGACAGACAGGGCCTTCTTGCCACGGCCTTGTTCTTATCTCTGCGAGCCGACTGGACACACACACACTCACACACACAAATACACACACACACTTACACACGCACACACCCGCACACTAACACACACATACACTCTTCACCTCTCGACTCCTACCCATTAGCCGCCTCTTACAACAGGCAGGGCCTTCTTGCCACGGCCGTGTTCTTATCTCTGCGAGCCGACCGAACACACACACACTCACACACGCACACACACAAACACACGCACTTACACACATACAATCTTCACCTCTCGACTCCTACCCATTATTCCCCTCTTACGACAGGCATGGGCTTTTTGCCACGGCCGTGTTCTTATCTCTGCAAGCCGAACGGACACACACACACACACGCACACACACACGCACACGCTCACGCACACGCACACGCACACACTCTCCACCTCTCGACTAATATCCATTAGTCGCCTCTGAAGACAGGCAGGGCCTTCTTGCCTCGGCCGTATTCTTATCTCTGCAAGCCAAACGGACACACACACACATACACACACATAGTCACACACGCACAAACACACGCACACACACAAAGACGCATACACTCTTCACCTCTCGACTCCTATTCATTAGTCGCCTCTTACGACAGGCAGGGACTTCTTGCCACGGCCGTGTTCTTATCTCTGCTAGCCGAACGGACACACACACACTCACACACACACACGCACACACGTACGCACACACGAACACACACACATACACTCTTCACCTCTCGACTCCTACCCATTATTCCCCTCTTACGACAGGCATGGGCTTTTTGCCACGGCCGTGTTCTTATCTCTGCAAGCCGAACGGACACACACACACACACACGCACACACACACGCACACGCACACGCACACGCACACGCACACACTCTTCACCTCTCGACTCCTACCCATTATTCTCCTCTTACGACAGGCAGGTACTTCTTGCCACGGCCGTGTTCTTATCTCTGCAAGCCGAACGCACACACACATACACACACACACTCACACACACACACGCACACACGCACGCACACACGCACACACACATACACTCACACACACACACACAAACACGCACATACGCACACACACATACATTCTTCACCTCTCGACTCCTACCTGTTAGTCGTCTCTCACGACAGGCAGGGCCTTCTTGCCTCGGCCGTGTTCTTATCTCTGCATGCCGAACGGACACACACACATACTCACACACGCACACACACACGCACACACGAACACACACACATACACTCTTCACCTCTCGACTCCTACCCATTATTCCCCTCTTACGACAGGCAGGGACTTCTTGCCACGGCCGTGTTCTTATCTCTGCAAGCCGAACGGACACACACACACACGCACACACAAACACACGCACACAGGCACACACGCACACACGCACACGTACACGCACACGCACACACTCTCCACCTCTCGACTAATATCCATTAGTCGCCTCTTAAGACAGGCAGGGCCTTCTTGCCTCGGCCGTATTCTTATCTCTGCAAGCCAAACGGACACACACACACACATACACACACATAGTCACACACGCACAAACACATGCACACACACAAAGACACATACACTCTTCACCTCTCGACTCCTACCTATTAGTCGCCTCTTACGATAGGCAGGGCCTGCTTGCCTCGGTCGTGTTCTTATTTCTGCAAGCCGAACTAACACACACACATACTCACACACGCACACACATACGCACACACGCACACACACACATACACTCTTCACCTCTTGACTCCTACTTATTAGTCGTCCATTACAAGCGGCAGGGCCTTCTTGCCTTGGCCGTATTCTTATCTCTACAAGCCAAACAGACACACACACATACACACACACACTTACACACGCACACACACGCACACGCACACGCACACACTCTCCACCTCTCGACTCCTATCAATTCGTCGCCTCTTAAGACAGGCAGGGCCTTCTTGCCACGGACGTATACCTATCTCTGTAAACCGAACGGACACACACACACACTTGCACACATACACACACACACACATACACGCTTCACCTCTCGACTCCTACCCATTAGTGGCTCCTAAGAGCAAGCATGGCCTTCTTACCACGGACGTATGCTTATCTCTGCGAGCCGAAGGGATACACACACACATACACACACACATACACACACATACTCACACACACGCATACACGCACACACACACATACACTCTTCACCTCTTGACTCCTACCTATTAGTCGGCTCTTACGATAGGCAGGGACTTCTTGCCACGGCCGTGTTCTTATCTCTGCAAGCCGAACGGATAAACACACACTCGCACACACAAACACACGCACACAGGCACACACGCACACACGCACACACGCACACGCACACATTCTCCACCTCTCGATTCCTATCCATTAGTCGCCTCTTAAAACAGGCAGGGCCTTCTTGCCACAGACGTATACCTATCTCTGCGAGCCGAACGGACACACACACACACACTTGCACACATACACACACACACACATGCACGCCTCACCTCTCGACTCCTACCCATTAGTCGCTTCTTACAGCAAGCATGGCCTTCCTGCCACGGACGTATTCTTATCTCTGCGAGCCGAAGGGATACACACACACATACATACACACATACACACACACACATACTCACACACGCACGCACACACGCACACACACATACACTCACACACACACAAACACACAAACACGCACACACGCACACACACATACATTCTTCACCTCTCGACTCCTACCTATTAGTCGCCTCTTACGAATAGGCAGGGCCTTCTTGCCTCGGTCGTGCTCTTATCTATGCAAGCCGAACGGACACACACACATACACATTCTCACACGCACACACACGCACATACGCACACATATATACACTCTTCACCACTCGACTCCTACTTATTAGTCGCCTCTTACGACAGGCATGGCCTTCTTGCCACGGCCGTGTTCTTATCTCTGCAGGCCAACTAGACACACACACTCACACACACAAATACACACACACACTCACACACGCACACACACGCACACACGCACACTCACACACACATACACTCTTCACCTCTCGACTCCTACCCATTAGTCGCCTCTCACGACAGACAGGGCCTTCTTGCCACGGCCTTGTTCTTATCTCTGCGAGCCGACTGGACACACACACACTCACACACACAAATACACACACACACTTACACACGCACACACCCGCACACTCACACACACATACACTCTTCACCTCTCGACTCCTACCCATTAGCCGCCTCTTACAACAGGCAGGGCCTTCTTGCCACCGCCGTGTTCTTATCTCTGCGAGCCGACCGAACACACACACACTCACACACGCACACACACAAACACACGCACTTACACACATACAATCTTCACCTCTCGACTCCTACGCATTAGTCGCCGCTTACGACAGGCAGGGCCTTCTTGCCTCAGCCGTATTCTTATCTCTGCAAGCCGAACGGACACACACACACTCACACACACACTCACACACACACGCACGCACACACGCACACACACGCACACACACACATACACTCTTCACCTCTCGACTCCTACCAATTAGTCGCCACTTACGACAGGAGGGGCCTTCTTGCCTCGGCCGTATTCTTATCTCTGCAAGCCGAACGGACACACACACACTCACACACACACGCACGCTCACACGCACACACACGCACACACGCACACACACACACATACACTCTTCACCTCTCGACTCCTACCTATTAATCGCCTCTTACGATAGGCAGGGCTTTCTTGCCTCGGTCGTGCTCTTATCTCTGCAAGCCGAACTAACACACACATACTCACACACGCACACACACGCACACACACGCACACACGCATACACACATACACTCTTCACCTCTCGACTCCTACTTATTAGTCGCCCTTTACAAGAGGCAGGGCCTTCTTGCCTTGGCCGTATTCTTATCTCTGCAAGCCAAACAGACACACACACATACACACACACACGCACACACACGCACACACGCACACACACACACATACACCCTTCACCTCTCGACTCCTACCCATTAGTCGCCTCTTAACGACAGGCAGTGCCTTCTTGCCACGGCCGTGTTCTCATCTCTGCGAGCCGACCGGACACACACACACACTGACACTCACACACATACCTATTACTCGACTCTCACGACAGGCAGGGCCTTCTTGCCTCGGCTGTGTTCTTATCTCTGCAAGACGAACGGACACACACACATACTCACACACGCACACACGCACACACACATACACTCACACACACACAAACACGCACACACGCACACACACATACATTCTTCACCTCTCGACTCCTACCTATTAGTCGCCTCTTACGACAGGCAGGGCCTTCTTGCCTTGGCCGTGTTCTTATCTCTGCAAGCCGAACGGACACACACACATACTCACACACGCACACACACACGCACACACGCACACACACACATACACTCTTCACCTCTCGACTCCTACTTATTAGTCGCCCATTACAAGAGGCAGGGCCTTCTTGCCTCGGCCGTAATCTTATCTCTGCAAGCCAAACAGAAACACACACATACACACACACTTACACATGCACACACACGCACACGCACACGCACACACTCTCCACCTCTCGACTCCTATCCATTAGTCGCCTCTTAAGACAGGCAGGGCCTTCTTGCCACGTACGTATACCTATCTCTGCGAGTCGAACGGACATACACACACACACACTTGCACACATACACACACACATGCACGCTTTACCTCTAGACTCCTACCCATTAGTCGCTCCTTACAGCAAGCATGGCCTTCCTGCCACGGACGTATTCTTATCTCTGCGAGCCGAAGGGATACACACACACACATACATACACACATACACACACACATACTCACACACGCACGCACACACGAACACACACATACACTCACACACACACAAACACACACACACGCACACACACATACACTCTTCACCTCTCGACTCCTACCTATTAGCCGCCTCTTACGATAGGCAGGGCCTTCTTGCCTCGGTCGTGTTCTTATTTCTGCAAGCCGAACTAACACACACACATACTCACACACGCACACACGCACGCACACACGCACACACACATACACTCACACACACACAAATACGCACATACGCACACACATATACACTCTTCACCACTCGACCCCTACCCATTAGTCGCCTCTTACGCCAGGCAGGGCCTTCTTGCCACGGCCGTGTTCTTATCTCTGCGGGCCGACTGGACACACACACTCACACACACAAATACACACACACACCCACACACGCACACACACGCACACACGCACACTCACACACACATACACTCTTCACCTCTCGACTCCTACCCATTAGTCGCCTCTTACGACAGGCAGGGCCTTCTTGCCACGGCGGTGTTCTTATCTCTGCGAGCCGAATGGACACACACATACATACACACACACACACACACTTACACACGCACACTCACACACGCACACACCCGCACACTCACACACACACACACATACACTCTTCACCTCTCGACTCCTACCCATTAGCCGCCTCTTACGACAGGCAGGGCCTTCTTGCCTCGGTCGTGTTCTTATTTCTGCAAGCCGAACTAACACACACACATACTCACACACGCACACACGCACGCACACACGAACACACACATACACTCACACACACACAAACACACACACACGCACACACACATACACTCTTCACCTCTCGACTCCTACCTATTAGCCGCCTCTTACGATAGGCAGGGCCTTCTTGCCTCGGTCGTGTTCTTATTTCTGCAAGCCGAACTAACACACACACATACTCACACACGCACACACGCACGCACACACGCACACACACATACACTCACACACACACAAATACGCACATACGCACACACATATACACTCTTCACCACTCGACCCCTACCCATTAGTCGCCTCTTACGCCAGGCAGGGCCTTCTTGCCACGGCCGTGTTCTTATCTCTGCGGGCCGACTGGACACACACACTCACACACACAAATACACACACACACCCACACACGCACACACACGCACACACGCACACTCACACACACATACACTCTTCACCTCTCGACTCCTACCCATTAGTCGCCTCTTACGACAGGCAGGGCCTTCTTGCCACGGCCGTGTTCTTATCTCTGCGAGCCGACCGGACACACACACACTCGCACACGCACACACACAAACACACGCACTTACACACATACACTCTTCACCTCTCGACTCCTACGCATTAGTCGCCGCTTACGACAGGCAGGGCCTTTTTGCCTCGGCCGTATTCTTATCTCTGCAAGCCGAACGGACACACACACACTCACACACACACGCACGCACACACGCACACACACGCACACACACACATACACTCTTCACCTCTCGACTCCTACCAATTAGTCGCCACTTACGACAGGCAGGGCCTTCTTGCCTCGGCCGTATTCTTATCTCTGCAAGCCGAACGGACACACACACACTCACACACACACGCACGCACACACGCACACACATGCACACACGCACACACACACATACACTCTTCACCTCTCGACTCCTACCAATTAGTCGCCACTTACGACAGGCAGGGCCTTCTTGCCTCGGCCGTATTCTTATCTCTGCAAGCCGAACGGACACATACACACTTACACACACACGCACGCACACACGCACACACACGCACACACACACACACACAAATACACTCTTCACCTCTCGACTCCTACCCATTAGTCGCCTCTTACGACAGGCAGGGCCTTCTTGCCACGGCCGTGTTCTTATCTCTGCGAGCCGACCGGACACACACACACTCACACACGCACACACACAAACACACGCACTTACACACATACACTCTTCACCACTCGACTCCTACGCATTAGTCGCCGCTTACGACAGGCAGGGCCTTCTTGGCACGGACGTGTCCTTATCACTGCGAGCCGACCGGACACACACACTCACACACGCACACATACACGCACACACGCACACACACACATACATTCTTCACCTCTCGACTCCTACCAATTAGTCGCCACTTACGATAGGCAGGGCCTTCTTGCCTCGGCCGTATTCTTATCTCTGCAAGCCGAACGGACACACACACACTCACACACACACGCACGCACACACGCACACAAACGCACACACGCACACACACACATACACTCTTCACCTCTCGACTCCTACCAATTAATCGCCACTTACGACAGGCAGTGCCTTCTTGCCTCGGCCGTATTCTTATCTCTGCAAGCCGAACGGACACACACACACTCACACACACACGCACGCTCACACGCACACACACACACACACACGCACACACACACATACACTCTTTACCTCTCGACTCCTGCCTATTAGTCGCCTCTTATGATAGGCAGGGCTTTCTTGCCTCGGTCGTGCTCTTATCTCTGCAAGCCGAACTAACACACACACATACTCACACACGCACACACACGCACACACGCATACACACATACATTCTTCACCTCTCGACTCCTACTTATTAGTCGCCCCTTACAAGAGGCAAGGCCTTCTTGCCTCGGCCGTATTCTTATCTCTGCAAGCCAAACAGACACACACACATACACACACACACGCACACACACGCACACACGCACACACACACACATACACTCTTCACCTCTCGACTACTACCCATTAGTCGCCTTTTAACGACAGGCAGTGCCTTCTTGCCACGGCCGTGTTCTCATCTCTGCGAGCCGACCGGACACACACACACACTGACACACACACACATACACACACACACTTACACACGCACGCACACACGCACACACACACATACACTCTTCACCTCTCGACTCCTACCCATTATTCTCCTCTTACGACAGGCAGGGACTTCTTGCAACAGCCGTGTTCTTATCTCTGCAAGCCAAAAGGACACACACACACACGCACACACACATACACGCACACGCACACGCACACGCACACGCACACGCACACGCACACGCACACACTCTCCACCTCTCGACTCTTATCCATTAGTCGCCTCTTACGACAGGCATGGCCTTCTTGCCACCGCTTTTTTCTTATCTCTGCGAGCGAAGGGACACACACACACACATACACACACACACTCACACACACACACGCACACACGCACGCATACACGCACACACACATACACTCACACACACACACGCACACGCACACGCACACGCACACGCACACGCACACACTCTCCACCTCTCGACTCCTATCCATTAGTCGCCTCTTAAGACAGGCAGGGCCTTCTTGCCACGGACGTACACCTATCTCTGCAAACCGAACGGACACACATACACACACACATGCACACATACACACACACACACATACACGCTTCACCTCTCGACTCCTACCCATTAGTCGCTCCTTACAGCAAGCATGGCCTTCTTGCCACGGACGTATGCTTATCTCTGCGAGCCGAAGGGATACACACACACATACACACACACATACACACACATACTCACACACACGCACACACGCACACACACACATACACTCTTCACCTCTTGACTCCTACCTAATAGTCGGCTCTTACGATAGGCAGGGCCTTCTTGCCACGGCCGTGTTCTTATCTCTGCGAGCCGACTGGACACACACACTCACACACATAAATACACACACACACACTCACACACGCACACACACGCACACACGCACACTCACACACAAATACACTCTTCACCTCTCGACCCCTACCCTTCTTGCCACGGACGTATACCTATCTCTGTAAACCGAACGGACACACACACACACTTGCACACATATACACACACACACATACACG
>NW_027311901.1:717500-722500 GCF_040954645.1 Diabrotica undecimpunctata | reverse complement strand
CTCGACTCCTACCCATTAGTCGCCTCTTACGACAGGCAGGGCCTTCTTGCCACGGCCGTGTTCTTATCTCTGCGAGCCGACTGGACACACACACACTCACACACAAATACACACACACACTCACACACGCACACACACGCACACTCACACACACATACACTCTTCACCTCTCGACCCCTACCCTTCTTGCCACGGACGTATACCTATCTCTGTAAACCGAACGGACACACACACACACTTGCACACATACACACACACACACATACACGCTTCACCTCTCGACTCCTACCCATTAGTGGCTCCTTAGAGCAAGCATGGCCTTCTTGCCACGGACGTATGCTTATCTCTGCGAGCCGAAGGGATACACACACACATACACACACATACACACACATACTCACACACACGCATACACGCACACACACACATACACTCTTCACCTCTCGACTCCTACCCATTAGTCGGCTCTTACGATAGGCATGTCCTTCTTGCCTCGACCGTATTCTAATCTCTGCGAGCCGAACGGACACTTACATACATACACACACACTTACAAACGCACGAACACACACACACGCACACACATACACTCTTCACCTCTCGACTCCTACCCATTAGTCACCTCTTACGACAGGCATGGCATTCTTGCCACGGCCGTATTTTTATCTCTGCGAGCCGAGCGGAAACACACACAGTCACACACACACACATACACTATTCACCTCTCGACTCCTCCCTTTTGGTCGCCTCTTACGAGAGGCAGGGCCTTCTTGCTCCGGCGGTATTCTTATCTCTGCAAGCCGAACGGATACACACACTCACACACACACGCACGCACACACACACACGCACACACACATACACTCTTCACCTCTCGACTCCTACCCATTAGTCACCTCTTACGACAGGCATGGCATTCTTGCCACCGCTGTTTTCTTTTCTCTGCGAGCAGAAGGAACACACATACACACACACACTCTCACAGACACACACACGCTCGCACACACGCACACACACATACACTCACACACACACACACACACACACGCACACACGCACACACACATACACTCTTCACCTCTCGATTCCTACACATTAGTCGCCCCTTACAAGAGGCAGGGCCTTCTTGCCTTAGCCGTATTCTTATCTCTGCAAGCCTAACGGACACACACACATACACACACACTCACACACGCAAACACACACGCACACACACACACATACACTCTTCACCTCTCGACTTCTACCCATTAGCCGCTAACTACAACAAGCATGGCCTTCTTGTCACGGCCGTATTCTTATCTCTGCAAGCCGAACGGACACACACACCCATACACACACACTCACATACGCACAAACACACACACACGCACACACATATACACTCTTCACCTCTCGACTCCTACCCATTAGTCACCTCTTACGACAGGCATGGCATTCTTGCCACCGCTGTTTTCTTTTTTCTGCGAGCCGAAGGGACACACATACACACACACACACACTCACAGACACACACACACACGCACGCACACACGCACACACACATACACTCACACACACACACACACACACGCACACACACATACACTCTTCACCTCTCGACTCCTACCCATTAGTCTCCTCTTACGTCAGGTAGGGCCTTCTTTCCTCGGCCGTGTTCTTATCTCTGCAAGCCGAACGGACACACACACATACTCACACACGCACACACTCACGCACACACACATACACCCTTCACCCCTCGACTCCTACCTATTAGTCGCCCCTTACAAGAGGCAGGGCCTTCTTGCCTCGGCCGTATTCTTATCTCTGCAATCCTAACGGACACACACACATACACACACACACACTCACACACGCAAACACACACGCACACACACACACACACACATACACTCTTCACCTCTCGATTCCTACACATTAGTCGCCCCTTACAAGAGGCAGGGCCTTCTTGCCTTGGCCGTATTCTTATCTCCGCAAGCCTAACGGACACACACACATACACACACACACTCACACACGCAAACACACACGCACACACACACACACATACACTCTTCACCTTTCGACTCCTACCCAGTAGTCGCCACTTACGACAGGCAGGGCCTTCTTGCCCCGGCCGTATTCTTATCTCTGCAAGCTGAACGGACACACACAATCACACACACAAGCACGCACACACGCACACACACACACACAATTACACTCTTCACCTCTCGACTCCTACCCATTAGTCGCCTCTTACGACAAGCATGGCCTTCTTGCCACCGCTGTTTTCTTATCTCTGCGAGACGAAGGGACACACACACAAATACACACACACACTCACACACACACGCACGCACACATACACTTTTCACCTCTCGACTCCTACCCATTAGTCGCCTCTTACGACAGGCAGGGCCTTTTTGCCACGGCCGTGTTCTTATCTCTGCGAGCCAACCGGACACAAACACTCACACATACACATACACACACACACTCACACACGCACGCACACACGCACACACTTACACACGCATACACACACACATACACTTTTCACCTCTCGACTCCTACCCATTAGTCACCTCTTACGACAGGCATGGCCTTCTTGAAACCGCTGATTTCTTATCTCTGCGAGCCGAAGGGACACACATACACATACACACACACTCACACACACACGCACGCACACATACACTCTTCACTTCTCGACTCCTACCCATTAGTCGCCCCTTACGACAGGCATGTCCTTCTTGCCACCGCTGTTTTCTTATCTCTGCGAGCCGAAGGGACACACACACAAACATACACACACACACTCACACACACACACACACGAACACACACGCACACACACATACACTCACACACACACACGCACACACACATACACTCTTCACCTCTCGACTCCTACCTATTAGTCGCCCCTTACAAGAGGCAGGGCCTTCTTGCCTCGGCCGTATTCTTATCTCTGCAAGCCAAACGGACACACACACATACTCACACACGCACACACAAACGCACACACGCATACACACATACACTCTTCACCTCTCGTCTCCTACCTATTAGTCGCCCCTTACAAAAGGCAGGGTCTTCTTGCCTTGGCCGTATTCTTATCTCTGCAATCCAAACGGACACACAAACATACACACACACTCACACGCACACACACGCACACACGCACACACACACACACATACACTCTTCACCTCTCGACTCCTACCCATTAGTCGCCTCTTACGACAGGCAGGGCCTTTTTTGCCACCGCCGTGTTCTTATCTCTGCGAGACGACCGGACACACACACACACACTCACACAAGCACACACACGCACACACGCACACACACACATACACTCTTCACCTCTCGACTCCTACCTATTACTCGCCCCTTACGACAGGCAGGGCCTTCTTGCCTCGGCTGTATTCTTATCTCTGCAGGCCGAACGGACACACATACATACACACACACTCACACACGCACACACACACACACTCACACACACACACACACACGCACACACACACACACACATACACTCTTCACCTTTCGACTCCTACCCATTAGTCGCCTCTTACGACAGGCAGGGCCTTCTTGCCACGGCCGTATTCTTATCTCTGCGAGCCGAACGGACACACACACACACACTCACACACGCACACACGCACACACACACATACACTCTTCACCTCTTGACTCCTACCCATTAGTCGTCTCTTACGACAGGCAGGGCCTTCTTGCCACGGCCGTATTCTTATCTCTGCGAGCCGAACGGACACACACACACACTCACACACGCACACACGCACACACACACATACACTCTTCACCTCTCGACTCCTACCCATTAGTCGTCTCTTACGACAGGCAGGGCCTTCTTGCCACGGCCGTATTCTTATCTCTGCGAGCCGAACGGACACACACACACACTCACACACGCACACACGCACACACACACATACACTCTTCACCTCTCCACTCCTACCCATTAGTCGCCTCTTTCGACAGGCAGGGCCTTTTTGCCACGGCCGTGTTCTTATCTTTGCGAGCCATACAGACACACATACACACTCACACACACACACCTACACCATTCACCTCTCGACTCCTACCTATTACTCGCACCTTACGACAGGCAGGGCCTTCTTGCCTCGGCTGTATTCTTATCTCTGCAGGCCGAACGGACACACATACATACACACACACTCACACACGCACACACACACACACTCACACACACACGCACACACACACACACATACACTCTTCACCTCTCGACTCCTACCCATTAGTCGCCTCTTACGACAGGCAGGGCTTTTTTGCCACGGCCGTGTTTTTACCTCTGCGAGCCATACAGACACACTCACACACTCACACACGCACACACGCACACATACACACACATACACTCTTCACCTCTCGACTCCTACCCATTAGTCGTCTCTTACGACAGGCAGGGCCTTTTTGCCACGGCCGTGTTTTTACCTCTGCGAGCCATACAGACACACACACACATACACACTCACAACCACACACACACACCTAAACTCTTCTAAACGACAGGCAGGGCTTCTTGCCACGGCCGTATTCTTATCTCTGCGAGCCGAACGGACACACACACACACTCACACACGCACACACGCACACACACACATACACTCTTCACCTCTCGACTCCTACCCATTAGTCGTCTCTTACGACAGGCAGGGCCTTCTTGCCACGGCCGTATTCTTATCTCTGCGAGCCGAACGGACACACACACACACTCACACACGCACACACGCACACACACACATACACTCTTCACCTCTCCACTCCTACCCATTAGTCGCCTCTTACGACAGGCAGGGCCTTTTTGCCACGGCCGTGTTCTTATCTTTGCGAGCCATACAGACACACATACACACTCACACACACACACCTACACCATTCACCTCTCGACTCCTACCTATTACTCGCACCTTACGACAGGCAGGGCCTTCTTGCCTCGGCTGTATTCTTATCTCTGCAGG
>NW_027311901.1:665000-715000 GCF_040954645.1 Diabrotica undecimpunctata | reverse complement strand
TCTTATCTTTGCGAGCCATACAGACACACATACACACTCACACACACACACCTACACCATTCACCTCTTGACTCCTACCTATTACTCGCACCTTACGACAGGCAGGGCCTTCTTGCCTCGGCTGTATTCTTATCTCTGCAGGCCGAACGGACACACATACATACACACACACTCACACACGCACACACACACACACTCACACACACACGCACACACACACACACACATACACTCTTCACCTCTCGACTCCTACCCATTAGTCGCCTCTTACGACAGGCAGGGCTTTTTTGCCACGGCCGTGTTTTTACCTCTGCGAGCCATACAGACACACACACACACTCACACACGCACACACGCACACACACACACATACACTCTTCACCTTTCGACTCCTACCCATTAGTCGCCTCTTACGACAGGCAGGGCCTTCTTGCCACGGCCGTATTCTTATCTCTGCGAGCCGAACGGACACACACACACACTCACACACGCACACACGCACACACACACATACACTCTTCACCTCTCGACTCCTACCCATTAGTCGCCTCTTACGTCAGGCAGGGCATTCTTTCCTCGGCCGTGTTCTTATCTCTGCAAGCCGAACGGACACACACACATACTCACACACGCACACACACACTCACACACACATGCACTCTTCACCCCTCGACTCCTACCTATTAGTCGCCCCTTACAAGAGGCAGGGCCTTCTTGCCTCGGCCGTATTCTTATCTCTGCAAGCCTAACGGACACACACACATACACACACATACTCACACACGCAAACACACACGCACACACACACACACATACACTCTTCACCTCTCGACTCCTACCCATTAGTCGCCTCTTACGTCAGGCAGGGCCTTCTTTCCTCGGCCGTATTCTTATCTCTGCAAGCTGAACGGACACACACACTCACACACACAAGCACGCACACACGCACACACACACGCGCACACACACACACAATTACACTCTTCACCTCTCGACTTCTACCCATTAGTCGCCTCTTACGACAAGCATGGCCTTCTTGCCACCGCTGTTTTCTTATCTCTGCGAGACGAAGGGACACACACACATACACACACACACACTCACACACACACGCGCACAAACGCACGCACACATTCTTCACCTCTCGACTCCTACCCATTAGTCGCCCATTACGACAGGCATGGCCTTCTTGCCACCGCTGTTTTCTTATCTCTTCGAGCCGAAGGGACACACACATACACACACACATACACACACACACACTCACACACGCACGCACACACGCACACACTTACACACGCATACACACACACACATACACTTTTCAGCTCTCGACTCCTACCCATTAGTCACCTCTTACGACAGGCATGGCCTTCTTGAAACCGCCGATTTCTTATCTCTGCGAGCCGAAGGGACACACATACACATACACACACACTCACACACACACGCGCACACGCACGCACACATACACTCTTCACCTCTCGACTCCTAACCATTAGTCGCCCCTTACGACAGGCATGTCCTTCTTGCCACCGCTGTTTTCTTATCTCTGCGAGCCGAAGGGACACACACACAAACATACACACACACACACTCACACACACACACACACGAACACACTCGCACACACACATACACTCACACACACACGCACACACACATACACTCTTCACCTCTCGACTCCTACCTATTAGTCGCCCCTTACAAGAGGCAGGGCCTTCTTGCCTCGACCGTATTCTTATCTCTGCAAGCCAAACGGACACACACATACTCACACACGCACACACACACGCACACACGCATACACACATACACTCTTCACCTCTCGTCTCCACCCTATTAGTCGCCCCTTACAAAAGGCAGGGTCTTCTTGTCTTGGCCGTATTCTTATCTCTGCAATCCAAACGGACACACAAACATACACACACACTCACACACGCACACACACGCACACACGCACACACACATATACACTCTTCACCACTCGACTCCTACCCATTAGTCGCCTCTTACGACAGGCAGGGCCTTCTTGCCACGGCCGTGTTCTTATCTCTGCGAGCCTACTGAACACACACACTCACACACACAAATACACACACACAGTCACACACGCACACACACGCACACACGCAAACACACACATACACTCTTCACCTCTCGACTCCTACCCATTAGTCGCCTCTTACGACAGGCAGGGCCTTCTTGCCACGGCCGTGTTCTTATCTCTGCGAGACGACCGGACACACACACACACACCCACACAAGCACACACAAGCACACACGCACACGCACACACACACACACACATACACTCTTCACCTCTCGACTTCTACCCATTAGTCACCGCTTACGACAGGCAGGGCTTTCTTGGCACGGACGTGTTCTTATCTCTGCGAGCCGACCGGACACACACACACTCACACACGCACACACACACTCACACACGCACGCACACACGCACACACTTACACACGCATACACACACACATACACTTTTCACCTCTCGACTCCTACCCATTAGTCGCCCCTTACGACAGGCATGTCCTTCTTGCCACCGCTGTTTTCTTATCTCTGCGAGCCGAAGGGACACACACACAAACATACACACACACACACTCACACAAACACACACACACGAACACACACGCACACACACATACACTCACACACACACACGCACACACACATACACTCTTCACCTCTCGACTCCTACCTATTAGTCGCCCCTTACAAGAGGCAGGGCCTTCTTGCCTCGGCCGTATTCTTATCTCTGCAAGCCAAACGGACACACACACATACTCACACACGCACACACACACGCACACACGCATACACACATACACTCTTCACCTCTCGTCTCCTACCTATTAGTCGCCCCTTACAAAAGGCAGGGTCTTCTTGCCTTGGCCGTATTCTTATCTCTGCAATCCAAACGGACACACAAACATACTAACACACTCACACACGCACACACACGCACACACGCACACACACACATATACACTCTTCACCACTCGACTCCTACCCATTAGTCGCCTCTTACGACAGGCAGGGCCTTCTTGCCACGGCCGTGTTCTTATCTCTGCGAGCCTACTGGACACACACACACTCACACACACAGATACACACACACACTCACACATCACACACACGCACACACGCACACACACATACACTCTTCACCTCTCGACTCCTACCCATTAGTCGCCTCTTTCGACAGGCAGGGCCTTTTTTGCCACGGCCGTGTTCTTATCTCTGCGAGACGACCGGACACACACACACACTCACACAAGCACACACACGCACACACGCACACACGCACACACACACACATACACTCTTCACCTATCGACTCCTACCTATTACTCGCCCCTTACGACAGGCAGGGCCTTCTTGCCTCTTCTGTATTCTTATCTCTGCAGGCCGAACGGACACACATACATACACACACACTCACACACGCACACACACACACTCACACACACACACACACGCACACACACACACACACACTCTTCACCTTTCGACTCCTACCCATTAGTCGCCTCCTACGACAGGCAGGGCCTTCTTGCCACGGCCGTATTCTTATCTCTGCGAGCCGAACGGACACACACACACACTCACACACGCACACACGCACACACACACATACACTCTTCACCTCTCGACTCCTACCCATTAGTCGTCTCTTACGACAGGCAGGGCCTTTTTGCCACGGCCGTGTTTTTATCTCTGCGAGCCATACAGACACACACACACACACACTCACACACACACACACCTAAACACTTCACCTCTCGACTCTTACCTATTACTCGCCCCTCACGACAGGCAGGGCCTTCTTGCCTCGGCTGTGTTCTTATCTCTGCAAGCCGAACGGACAAACATACATACACACACTCGCACACACACATGAACATAGAGACACACACATAAACTCTTCACCTCTCCACTCCTACCCATTAGTCGCCTCTTTCGACAGGCAGGGCCTTTTTGCCACGGCCGTGTTCTTATCTTTGCGAGCCATACAGACACACATACACACTCACACACACACACCTACACTCTTCACCTCTCGACTCCTACCTATTACTCGCACCTTACGACAGGCAGGGCCTTCTTGCCTCGGCTGTATTCTTATCTCTGCAGGCCGAACGGACACACATACATACACACACACTCACACACGCACACACACACACTCACACACACACGCACACACACACACACATACACTCTTCACCTCTCGACTCCTACCCATTAGTCGCCTCTTACGACAGGCAGGGCTTTTTTGCCACGGCCGTGTTTTTACCTCTGCGAGCCATACAGACACACACACACACTCACAACCACACACACACACACCTAAACTCTTCTAAACGACAGGCAGGGCCTTCTTGCCACGGCTGTATTCTTATCTCTGCAAGCCGAAAGGACACACACACACACATACACTCACACACGCACACACACACACTCACACACAGGTACACTCTTCAACTCGCGACTCCTACCCATTAGTTGCTCCTT
Organism: Diabrotica undecimpunctata; assembly: GCF_040954645.1. NCBI lineage: Eukaryota > Metazoa > Arthropoda > Insecta > Coleoptera > Chrysomelidae > Diabrotica > Diabrotica undecimpunctata. The sequence continues at coordinate 710,467 of NW_027311901.1, read as the reverse complement.
ACAGCAAGCATGGCCTTCTTGCCACGGCCGTATTCGTACCTCTGCGAGCAGAAGAGACACGCACACACACACACATACACATACACACACACACGCGCGCACACACACACATACACTCTTTACCTCTCGTCTCCTAGCCATTATTCTCCTCTTACGACAGGCAGAGCCTTCTTGCCACGGCCGTGTTCATATCTCTGCGAGCCGACCGGACACACACACACATACTGACACACAAACACTCACACACACACTCACACACGCACGCACACACGCACACAAACACACACACATACACTCTTCACCTCTTGACTCCTACCCATTATTCTGCTCTTACGACAGGCAGGGCCTTCTTGCCACGGCCGTGTTCTTATCTCTGCGAGCCTACTGAACACACACACTCACACACACAAATACACACACACAGTCACACACGCACACACACGCACACACGCAAACACACACATACACTCTTCACCTCTCGACTCCTACCCATTAGTCGCCTCTTACGACAGGCAGGGCCTTCTTGCCACGGCCGTGTTCTTATCTCTGCGAGACGACCGGACACACACACACACCCACACAAGCACACACAAGCACACACGCACACGCACACACACACACACACATACACTCTTCACCTCTCGACTTCTACCCATTAGTCACCGCTTACGACAGGCAGGGCTTTCTTGGCACGGACGTGTTCTTATCTCTGCGAGCCGACCGGACACACACACACTTACACACGCACACACACACTCACACACGCACGCACACACGCACACACTTACACACGCATACACACACACATACACTTTTCACCTCTCGACTCCTACCCATTAGTCGCCCCTTACGACAGGCATGTCCTTCTTGCCACCGCTGTTTTCTTATCTCTGCGAGCCCAAGGGACACACACACAAACATACACACACACACACTCACACAAACACACACACACACGAACACACACGCACACACACATACACTCACACACACACACGCACACACACATACACTCTTCACCTCTCGACTCCTACCTATTAGTCGCCCCTTACAAGAGGCAGGGCCTTCTTGCCTCGGCCGTATTCTTATCTCTGCAAGCCAAACGGACACACACACATACTCACACACGCACACACACACGCACACACGCATACACACATACACTCTTCACCTCTCGTCTCCTACCTATTAGTCGCCCCTTACAAAAGGCAGGGTCTTCTTGCCTTGGCCGTATTCTTATCTCTGCAATCCAAACGGACACACAAACATACTAACACACTCACACACGCACACACACGCACACACGCACACACACACATATACACTCTTCACCACTCGACTCCTACCCATTAGTCGCCTCTTACGACCGGCAGGGCCTTCTTGCCACGGCCGTGTTCTTATCTCTGCGAGCCTACTGGACACACACACACTCACACACACAGATACACACACACACTCACACATCACACACACGCACACACGCACACACACACATACACTCTTCACCTCTCGACTCCTACCCATTAGTCGCCTCTTTCGACAGGCAGGGCCTTTTTTGCCACGGCCGTGTTCTTATCTCTGCGAGACGACCGGACACACACACACACTCACACAAGCACACACACGCACACACGCACACACGCACACACGCACACACACACATACACTCTTCACCTATCGACTCCTACCTATTACTCGCCCCTTACGACAGGCAGGGCCTTCTTGCCTCGGCTGTATTCTTATCTCTGCAGGCCGAACGGACACACATACATACACACACACTCACACACGCACACACGCACACACTCACACACACACACACACGCACACACACACACACACACTCTTCACCTTTCGACTCCTACCCATTAGTCGCCTCCTACGACAGGCAGGGCCTTCTTGCCACGGCCGTATTCTTATCTCTGCGAGCCGAACGGACACACACACACACTCACACACGCACACACGCACACACACACATACACTCTTCACCTCTCGACTCCTACCCATTAGTCGTCTCTTACGACAGGCAGGGCCTTTTTGCCACGGCCGTGTTTTTATCTCTGCGAGCCATACAGACACACACACACACACACACTCACACACACACACACCTAAACACTTCACCTCTCGACTCTTACCTATTACTCGCCCCTCACGACAGGCAGGGCCTTCTTGCCTCGGCTGTGTTCTTATCTCTGCAAGCCGAACGGACAAACATACATACACACACTCGCACACACACATGAACATAGAGACACACACATAAACTCTTCACCTCTCCACTCCTACCCATTAGTCGCCTCTTTCGACAGGCAGGGCCTTTTTGCCACGGCCGTGTTCTTATCTTTGCGAGCCATACAGACACACATACACACTCACACACACACACCTACACTCTTCACCTCTCGACTCCTACCTATTACTCGCACCTTACGACAGGCAGGGCCTTCTTGCCTCGGCTGTATTCTTATCTCTGCAGGCCGAACGGACACACATACATACACACACACTCACACACGCACACACACACACTCACACACACACGCACACACACACACACATACACTCTTCACCTCTCGACTCCTACCCATTAGTCGCCTCTTACGACAGGCAGGGCTTTTTTGCCACGGCCGTGTTTTTACCTCTGCGAGCCATACAGACACACACACACACTCACAACCACACACACACACACCTAAACTCTTCTAACCGACAGGCAGAGCCTTCTTGCCACGGCTGTATTCTTATCTCTGCAAGCCGAAAGGACACACACACACATACACTCACACACGCACACACACACACTCACACACAGGTACACTCTTCAACTCGCGACTCCTACCCATTAGTTGCTCCTTACAGCAAGCATGGCCTTCTTGCCACGGCCGTATTCGTACCTCTGCGAGCAGAAGAGACACGCACACACACACATACACATACACACACACACGCGCGCACACACACACATACACTCTTTATTTCCCCACCCATTATTCTCCTCTTACGACAGGCAGAGCCTTCTTGCCACGGCCGTGTTCATATCTCTGCGAGCCGACCGGACACACACACACATACTGACACACACACACTCACACACACACTCACACACGCACGCACACACGCACACAAACACACACACATACACTCTTCACCTCTTGACTCCTACCCATTATTCTGCTCTTACGACAGGCAGGGCCTTCTTGCCACGGACTTATTCTTATCTCTGCGAGCCGAACAGACACACACACACACACTCGCACACACACACACATACACGCTTAACCTCTAGACTCCTACCCATTAGTCGCGTCTTACGACATTCAGGGATTTTTGCCACTGCCGTGTTCTTCTCTGCGAGCCGAACGGACACACACACACTCACACACACACGCACACACACACGCACACACGCACACGCACAATCTTTCCACCTCTCGACTCCTATCCATTAGTCGCCTCTTAAGACAGGCAGGGCCTTTTTGCCACGGCCGTATTTTTATCTCTGCGAGCCGAGCGGACACACACAAAGTCACACACACACATATACTATTCACCTCTCGACTCCTCCCTTTTGGTCGCCTCTTACGAGAGGCAGGGCTTTCTTGCCCCGGCGGTATTCTTATCTCTGCAAGCCGAACGGATACACACACTCACACACACACGCACACACACACACGCACACACACATACACTCTTCACCTCTCGACTTCTACCCAGTAGTCACCTCTTACGACAGGCATTGCATTCTTGCCACCGCTGTTTTCTTTTCTCTGCGAGCCGAAGGGACACTCACACACACACACACACACATACACTCTTCACCTCTCGATTCCTACACATTAGTCGCCCCTTACAAGAGGCAGGGCCTTCTTGCCTTAGCCGTATTCTTATCTCTGCAAGCCTAACGGACACACACACATACACACACACTCACACACGCAAACACACACGCACACACACACATACACTCTTCACCTCTCGACTCCTACCCATTAGCCGCTAATTACAACAAGCATGGCCTTCTTGTCACGGCCGTATTCTTATCTCTGCAAGCCGAACGGACACACACACCCATACACACACACTCACATACGCACAAACACACACACACGCACACACATATACACTCTTCACCTCTCGACTCCTACCCATTAGTCACCTCTTACGACAGGCATGGCATTCTTGCCACCGCTGTTTTCTTTTCTCTGCGAGCCGAAGGGACACACATACACACACACACACACTCACAGACACACACACACGCACGCACACACGCACACACACATACACTCACACACGCACACACACACGCACACACACATACACTCTTCACCCCTCGACTCCTACCTATTGGTCGCCCCTTACAAGAGGCAGGGCCTTCTTGCCTCGGCCGTATTCTTATCTCTGCAAGCCTAACGGACACACACACATACACACACATACTCACACACGCAAACACACACGCACACACACACACACACACACACATACACTCTTCACCTCTCGACTCCTACCCATTAGTCGCCTCTTACGTCAGGCAGGGCCTTCTTTCCTCGGCCGTAGTCTTATCTCTGTGAGCCGAAGAGACACACACACACATACACACACACACTCACACACGCACACACACATACACTCTTCACCTCTCGACTCCTACCCAGTAGTCGCCACTAACGACAGGCAGGGCCTTCTTGCCCCTGCCGTATTCTTATCTCTGCAAGCTGAACGGACACACACACTCACACACACAAGCACGCACACACGCACACACACACGCGCACACACACACACAATTACACTCTTCACCTCTCGACTTCTACCCATTAGTCGCCTCTTACGACAAGCATGGCCTTCTTGCCACCGCTGTTTTCTTATCTCTTCGAGCCGAAGGGACACACACACATACACACACACACACTCACACACACACGCGCACAAACGCACGCACACATTCTTCACCTCTCGACTCCTACCCATTAGTCGCCCATTACGATAGGCATGGCCTTCTTGCCACCGCTGTTTTCTTATCTCTTCGAGCCGAAGGGACACACACATACACACACACATACACACACACACACTCACACACGCACGCACACACGCACACACTTACACACGCATACACACACACACACATACACTTATCAGCTCTCGACTCCTACCCATTAGTCACCTCTTACGACAGGCATGGCCTTCTTGAAACCGCTGATTTCTTATCTCTGCGAGCCGAAGGGACACACATACACATACACTCACACACACACGCACACACGCACGCACACATACACTCTTCACCTCTCGACTCCTACCTATTAGTCGCCCCTTACAAGAGGCAGGGTCTTCTTGCCTTGGCCGTATTCTTATCTCTGCAATCCAAACGGGCACACAAACATACACACACACTCACACACGCACACACACGCACACACGCACACACACACATATACACTCTGCACCACTCGACTCCTACCCATTAGTCGCCTCTTACGACCGGCAGGGCCTTCTTGCTCGGCCGTGTTCTTATCTCTGCGAGCCTACTGAACACACACACTCACACACACAAATACACACACACACTCACACACGCACACACACGCACACACGCAAACACACACATACACTCTTCACCTCTCGACTCCTACCCATTAGTCGCCTCTTACGACAGGCAGGGCCTTCTTGCCACGGCCGTGTTCTTATCTCTGCGAGACGACCGGACACACACACACACACACACCTACACAAGCACACAAGCACACACACGCACACACGCACACGCACACACACACACACATACACTCTTCACCTCTCGACTTCTACCCATTAGTCACCGCTTACGACAGGCAGGGCTTTCTTGGCACGGACGTGTTCTTATCTCTGCGAGCCGACCGGACACACACACACTCACACACGCACACACACACGCACACACGCACACACACACACACATACACTCTTCACCTCTCGACTCCTACCCATTAGTCGCCTCTTACGACAGGCATGGCCTTCTTGCCTCGGACGTATTCTAATCTCTGCGAGCCGAATGGACACACACATACATACACACACACTTACACACGCACAAACACACACACACACACACACGCACACACACATACACTATTCACCTCTCGACTCCTACCTATTAGTCGCCCCATACAAGAGGCAGGGCCTTCTTGCCTCGGCCGTATTCTTATCTCTGCAAGCCAAACAGACACACACACATTCACACACAATTACACACGCACACACACGCACACGCCTTTTACGACAGGCAGGGCCTTCTTGCCACGGCCGTGTTCTTATCTCTGCGAGCCGACTGGAGACACACACTCACACACACAAATACACACACACACTCATACACGCACACATACGCACACTCACACACACATACACTCTTCACCTCTCGACTCCTACCCATTAGTCGCCTCTTACGACAAGCAGGGGCTTCTTGCCACGGCAGTGTTCTTATCTCTGCAAGCCGAACGGACACACACACACACGCACACACAAACACACGCTCACAGGCATACACGCACACACGCACACGCACACGCACACACTCTCTACCTCTCGACTCCTATCCATTAGTCGCCTCTTAAGACAGGCATGGCATTCTTGCCACCGCTGTTTTCTTTTCTCTGCGAGCCGAAGGGACACACATACACACACACACACACTCACAGACACACACACACGCACGCACACACGCACACACACATACACTCACACACGCACACACACACGCACACACACATACACTCTTCACCCCTCGACTCCTACCTATTAGTCGCCCCTTACAAGAGGCAGGGCCTTCTTGCCTCGGCCGTATTCTTATCTCTGCAAGCCTAACGGACACACACACATACACACACATACTCACACACGCAAACACACACGCACACACACACACACACACACACACATACACTCTTCACCTCTCGACTCCTACCCATTAGTCGCCTCTTACGTCAGGCAGGGCCTTCTTTCCTCGGCCGTAGTCTTATCTCTGTGAGCCGAAGAGACACACACACACACACATACACACACACACTCACACACGCACACACACACATACACTCTTCACCTCTCGACTCCTACCCAGTAGTCGCCACTAACGACAGGCAGGGCCTTCTTGCCCCTGCCGTATTCTTATCTCTGCAAGCTGAACGGACACACACACTCACACACACAAGCACGCACACACGCACACACACACGCGCACACACACACACAATTACACTCTTCACCTCTCGACTTCTACCCATTAGTCGCCTCTTACGACAAGCATGGCCTTCTTGCCACCGCTGTTTTCTTTTCTCTTCGAGCCGAAGGGACACACACACATACACACACACACACTCACACACACACGCGCACAAACGCACGCACACATTCTTCACCTCTCGACTCCTACCCATTAGTCGCCCATTACGATAGGCATGGCCTTCTTGCCACCGCTGTTTTCTTATCTCTTCGAGCCGAAGGGACACACACATACACACACACATACACACACACACACTCACACACGCACGCACACACGCACACACTTACACACGCATACACACACACACACACATACACTTATCAGCTCTCGACTCCTACCCATTAGTCACCTCTTACGACAGGCATGGCCTTCTTGAAACCGCTGATTTCTTATCTCTGCGAGCCGAAGGGACACACATACACATACACTCACACACACATGCACACACGCACGCACACATACACTCTTCACCTCTCGACTCCTACCTATTAGTCGCCCCTTACAAGAGGCAGGGTCTTCTTGCCTTGGCCGTATTCTTATCTCTGCAATCCAAACGGGCACACAAACATACACACACACTCACACACGCACACACACGCACACACGCACACACACACATATACACTCTGCACCACTCGACTCCTACCCATTAGTCGCCTCTTACGACCGGCAGGGCCTTCTTGCTCGGCCGTGTTCTTATCTCTGCGAGCCTACTGAACACACACACTCACACACACAAATACACACACACACTCACACACGCACACACACGCACACACGCAAACACACACATACACTCTTCACCTCTCGACTCCTACCCATTAGTCGCCTCTTACGACAAGCAGGGCCTTCTTGCCACGGCCGTGTTCTTATCTCTGCGAGACGACCGGACACACACACACACACACACCTACACAAGCACACACACGCACACACGCACACGCACACACACACACATACACTCTTCACCTCTCGACTTCTACCCATTAGTCACCGCTTACGACAGGCAGGGCTTTCTTGGCACGGACGTGTTCTTATCTCTGCGAGCCGACCGGACACACACACACTCACACACGCACACACACACGCACACACGCACACACACACACACATACACTCTTCACCTCTCGACTCCTACCCATTAGTCGCCTCTTACGACAGGCATGGCCTTCTTGCCTCGGCCGTATTCTAATCTCTGCGAGCCGAATGGACACACACATACATACACACACACTTACACACGCACAAACACACACACACACACACACGCACACACACATACACTATTCACCTCTCGACTCCTACCTATTAGTCGCCCCATACAAGAGGCAGGGCCTTCTTGCCTCGGCCGTATTCTTATCTCTGCAAGCCAAACAGACACACACACATTCACACACAATTACACACGCACACACACGCACACGCCTTTTACGACAGGCAGGGCCTTCTTGCCACGGCCGTGTTCTTATCTCTGCGAGCCGACTGGAGACACACACTCACACACACAAATACACACACACACTCATACACGCACACATACGCACACTCACACACACATACACTCTTCACCTCTCGACTCCTACCCATTAGTCGCCTCTTACGACAAGCAGGGGCTTCTTGCCACGGCAGTGTTCTTATCTCTGCAAGCCGAACGGACACACACACACACGCACACACAAACACACGCTCACAGGCATACACGCACACACGCACACGCACACGCACACACTCTCTACCTCTCGACTCCTATCCATTAGTCGCCTCTTAAGACAGGCAGGGCCTTCTTGCCACAGACGTATTTCTATCTCTGCGAGCCGAACGGACACACACACACACACTTGCACACACACACACACACACATACACACTTCACCTCTCGACTTCTACCAATTAGTCGCTCCTTACAGCAAGCATGGCCTTCTTGCCACGGACGTATTCATATCTCTGCGAGCCGAAGGGATACACACACACATACACACACACATACTCACACACACACGCACACACGCACACACACATACACTCTTCACCTCTCGACTCCTACACATTAGTCGCCTCTTACGACAGGCATGGCCTTCTTGTCACGGCTGTATTTTTATCTCTGCGAGCAGAAGGGACACACACACATACACACACATACACACACACATTCACACACACACACGCACGCACACATACACTCTTCACCTCTCGACTCCTACCCATTAGTCGCCCCTTAAGACTGGCATGGCCTTCTTGCCACGGCTGTTTTCTTATCTCTGCGAGCCGAAGGGACACACACACACATACACACACACACACTCACAAACACACACACACGCGCAAACACGCACGCACACACGCACACACACACGCACACACGCACGCACACACGCACACACATACACTTACACACGCACACACACACGCACACACGCACACACACATACACTCTTCACCTCTCGACTCCTACCTATTAGTCGCCTCTTACGATAGGCAGGGCCTTCTTGCCTCGGTCGTGCTCTTATCTCTGCAAGCCGAACTAACACACACACATACTCACACACGCACACACACGCACACACTCATACACACATACACTCTTCACCTCTCGACTCCTACTTATTAGTCGCCCCTTACAAGAGGCAGGGCCTTCTTGCCTCGGTTGTATTCTTATCTCTGCAAGCGGAACGGACACACACACACACGCACACACAAACACACGCACTCTCACACGCACACATACGCACATACGCACACACATATACACTCTTCACCACTCGACTCCTACCCATTAGTCGCCTCTTACGACAGGCAGGGCCTTCTTGCCACGGCCGTGTTCTTATCTCTGCGAGCCGACTGGACACACACACTCACACACACAAATACACACACACACACGCACACACACGCACACACGCACACTTACACACAAATACACTCTTCACCTCTCGACTCCTACCCATTAGTCGCCTCTTACGACAGGCAGGGCCTTCTTGCCACGGCCGTGTTCTTATCTCTGCGAGCCGACTGGACACACACACACTCACACACACAAATACACACACACATTCACACACGCACACACACGCACACTCACACACACATACACTCTTTACCTCTCGACTCCTACCTATTAGTCGTCTCTCACGACAGGCAGGGCCTTTTGCCTCGGCCGTATTCTTATCTCTGCAAGCCGAACGGACACACACACATACTCACACACGCACACACACACGCACACACGCACCGACACACATACACTCTTCACCTCTCGACTCCTACTTATTAGTCGCCCACTCTTCACCTCTCGACTCCTACCCATTATTCTCCTCTTACGACAGGCAGGGACTTCTTGCCACGGCCGTGTTCTTATCTCTGCAAGCCGAACGGACACACACATACACACACACACTCACACACACACACGCACACACGCACGCACACATGCACACACACATACACTCACACACACACAAACACGCACATACGCACACACACATACATTCTTCACCTCTCGACTCCTACCTATTAGTCGTCTCTCACGACAGGCAGGGCCTTCTTGCCTTGGCCGTGTTCTTATCACTGCAAGCCGAACGGACACACACACATACTCACACACGCACACACACACGCACACACGCACACAAACATACACTCTTTATCTCTCGACTCCTACCTATTAGTCGCCTCTTACGATAGACAGGGCCTTGTTGCCTCGGTCGTGTTCTTATTTCTGCAAGCCAAACTAACACACACACATACTCACACACGCACACACACACGCACACACGCACACACACTCATACACTTTTCACCTCTCGACTCCTACTTATTAGTCGCCCACTCTTCGCCTCTCGACTCCTATCCATTAGTCGCCCCGTACGATTTGCATCGCTTTCTTGCCACGGCTGTTTTCTTATCTCTGCAAGCTGAAGGGACACACACACATACATACACACACACTCACAAACACACACACGCACGCACACACGCACACACACATACACTCACACACACACAAACACGCCCACACGCACACACACATACATTCTTCACCTCTCGACTCCTACCTATTGGTCGCCTCTTACGATAGGCAGGGCCTTCTTGCCTTGGCCGTGTTCTTATCACTGCAAGCCGAACGGACACACACACACATACTCACACACGCACACACACACGCACACACGCACACAAACATACACTCTTCACCTCTCGACTCCTACCTATTAGTCGCCTCTTACGATAGGCAGGGCCTTCTTGCCTCAGTCGTGTTCTTATTTCTGCAAGCCGAACTAACACACACACATACTCACACACGCACACACACACGCACACACGCACACACACACATACACTCTTCACCTCTCGACTCCTACCAATTAGTCGCCTCTTACGATAGGCAGGGCCTTCTTGCCTTGGCCGTGTTCTTATCACTGCAAGCCGAACGGACACACACACATACTCACACACGCACACATACACGCACACACGCACACAAACATACACTCTTCACCTTTCGACTCCTACCTATTAGTCGCCTCTTACGATAGGCAGGGCCTTCTTGCCTCGGTCGTGTTCTTATTTCTGCAAGCCGAACTAACACACACACATACTCACACACGCACACACACACGCACACACGCACACACACATACACTCTTCACCTCTCGACTCCTACCTATTAGTCGCCTCTTACGATAGGCAGGGCCTTCTTGCCTCGGTCGTGTTCTTATCTCTGCGAGCCGACCGCACACACACACACACTCACACACTCACATACACACACACATAAACACGCACGCACACGTACACGCACACACTCTCCATCTCTCGACTCCTATCCATTAGTCGCCTCTTACGACAGGCAGGGCCTTCTTGCTACGGACGTGTTCTTATCTCTGCGAGCCAAACGGACACACACACACACACACTCGCACACACACATACACACACATACACGCTTCACCTCTCGACTCCTACCCATTAGTCGCCTCTTACGACATTCAGGGACTTCTTGCCACGGCCGTGTTCTTATCTCTGCGAGCCGAACGGACACACACACACTCACACAAACACACGCACACACGCACACACGCACACACACGCACCCACACACACGCACACGCACACGCACACACTCTCCACCTCTCGACTCCTATCCATTAGCCGCCTCTTAAGACAGGCAGGGCCTTCTTGCCACGGCCGTAATCCTATCTCTGCGAGCCGAGCGGACAAACACACACACTCACACACACACACACACACATACACTCTTCACCTCTCGACCCCTACCTTTTAGTCGCCTCTTACGAGAGGCAGGGCCTTCTTGCCCCGGCCGTATTCATATCTCTGCAAGCCGAACGGACACACACACTTATACACACACACTCACACACGCACAAACACACATACACGCACACACGCACACACACATACACTCTTCACCTATCGACTACTACCAATTAGTCGCTCCTTACAGCAAGCATGGCCTTTTTGCCTCGGCCGTATTCTTATCTCTGCAAGCCGAACGGACACACACACATACTCACACACGCACACACACACGCACACACGCACACAAACATACACTCTTCCCCTCTCGGCTCCTACTTATTACTCGCCTCTTACGACAGGCAGGGCCTTCTTGCCACGGCTGTGTTCTTATCTCTGCGAGCCGACCGCACACACACACACTCACACACTCACATACACACACACTTAAACACGCACGCACACGTACACGCACACACTCTCCACCTCTCGACTCCTATCCATTAGTCGCCTCTTACGACAGGCAGGGCCTTCTTGCTACGGACGTGTTCTTATCTCTGCGGGCCAAACGGACACACACACACACACTCGCACACACACATACACACACATACACGCTTTACCTCTGGACTCCTACCCATTAGTCGCCTCTTACGACATTCAGGGACTTCTTGCCACGGCCGTGTTCTTATCTCTGCGAGCCGAACGGACACACATACACTCACACACACACACGCACACACGCACACACACGCACCCACACACACGCACACGCACATGTACACACTCTCCACCTCTCGACTAATATCCATTAGCCGCCTCTTAAGACAGGCAGGGCCTTCTTACCACGGCCGTAATCTTATCTCTGCGAGCCGAGCGGACAAAGACACACACTCACACACACACACATACACTCTTCACCTCTCGACCCCTACCTTTTAGTCGCCTCTTACGAGAGGCAGGGCCTTCTTGCCCCGGCAGTATTCATATCTCTGCAAGCCGAACGGACACACACACTTATACACACACACTCACACACGCACAAACGCACAAACACACACACGCACACACGCACACACACATACACTCTTCACCTCTCGACTCCTACCTTTTAGTCGCCTCTTACGATAAGCAGGGCCTTCTTGCCGCGGTCGTGTTCTCATCTCTGCAAGCCAAACTAACACACACACATACTCACACACGCACACACACGCACACACACACGCACACACGCACACACACACATACACTCTTGACCTCTCGACTCCTACTTATTAGTTGACCCTTACAAGAGGCAGGGCCTTCTGGCCTCGGCCGTATTCTTATCTCTGCAAGCCAAACGGACACACACACATACACACACACTCACACACGCCCACACACGCACACACGCACACACACACACATACACTCTTCACCTCTCGACTCCTACCCATTATTCTCCTCTTACGACAGGCAGGAAATTCTTGCCACGGCCGTGTTCTTATCTCTGCAAGCCGAACGGACACACACACATACTCACACACGCACACACACACGCACACACGCACACACACACATACACTCTTCACCTCTCGACTCCTACCCATTATTCTCCTATTACGACAGGCAGGGACTTCTTGCCACGGCCGTGTTCTTATCTCTGCAAGCCGAACGGACACACACACACGCACACACACACACACGCACACGCACACACTCTCCACTGCTCGACTCCTATTCATTAGTCGCCTCTTACGACAGGCAGGGACTTCTTGCCACGGCCGTGTTCTTATCTCTGCAAGCCGAACGGACACACACACACACACACGCACACACAAACACACGCACACAGGCACAAACGCACACACGCAAACGCACACGCACACGCACACGCACACACTCTCCACCTCTCGATTCCTATCCATTAGTCGCCTCTTAAGAAAGGCAGGGCCTTCTTGCCACGGACGTATTTTTATCTCTGCGAGCCGAACGGACACACACACACACGCACAGACAAACACACGCACACAGGCACACACGCACACACGCACACGTACACGCACACGCACACACTCTCCACCTCTCGACTCCTATCCATTAGTCGCCTCTTAAGACAGGCAGGGCCTTCTTGCCTCGGCCGTATTCTTATCTCTGCAAGCCAAACGGACACACACACATACACACACACACACACACTCACACACACAAGCACGCACACACGCACACACACGCACACACACAAATACACTTTTCACCCCTCGACTCCTACCCATTAGTCGCCTCTTACGACAGGCATGGCCTTCTTGCCTCGGCCGTATTCTTATCTCTGCAAACCGAATGGACACACACATGCATACACACATACATTTACACACGCACAAACACACACACACCCACACACGCACACACACATACACATACACTATTCACCTCTCGACTCCTACCTATTAGTCGCCCCTTACAAGAGGCAGGGCCTTCTTGCCTCGGCCGTATTCTAATCTTTGCGAACCGAATGGACACACACATACATACAAACACATATTTACACACGCACAAACACACACACACCCACACACGCACACACACATACACATACACTCTTAACCTCTCGACTCCTACCCATTAGTCGCCTCTTACGACATTCAGGGACTTCTTGCCACGGACGTATTCTTATCTCTGCAAGCCGAACGGACACACACACATACTCACACACGCACACACACACGCACACACGTACACACACACATACACTCTTCACCTCTCGACTCCTACCCATTAGTCGCCTCTTACGACAGGCAGGGCCTTCTTGCCACGGCTGTGTTCTCATTTCAGCGAGCCGACCGGACACACACACACGCACACACAAACACACGCACACAGGCACAAACGCACACACGCAATCGCACACGCACACGCACACACTCTCCACCTCTCGACTCCTATCCATTAGTCGTCTCTTAAGACAGGCAGGGCCTTCTTGCAACGAACGCATTCTTATCTCTGCGAGCCGAACGGACACACACACACACTCACACACAAACACACACACGCAAGCACAAATACACTATTCACCTCTCGACTTCTACCCATTATTCTCCTCTTACGACAGGCAGGGACTTCTTGCCACGGCCGTGTTCTTATCTCTGCAAGCCGAACGGACACACACACACACGCACACACAAACACACGCACACAGGCACACACGCACACACGCACACGCACACCCACACGCACACACTCTCCACCTCTCGATTCCTATCCATTAATCGCCTCTTAAGACAGGCAGGGCCTTCTTGCCACGGACGTATTCTTATCTCTGCGAGCCGAACGGACACACACACACACGCACAGACAAACACACGCACACAGGCACACACACACACACGCGCGCACACACACATACACTCTTCACCTCTCGACTCCTATCCATTAGTCGCCTCTTAAGACAGGCAGGGTCTTCTTGCCTCGGCCGTATTCTTATCTCTGCAAGCCAAACGGACACACACACACATACACACAGACACATACACTCTTCACCTCTCGACTCCTACCCATTAGTCATCTCTTACGACAGGCATGGCCTTCTTGAAACCGCTGATTTCTTATCTCTGCGAGCCAAAGGGACACACATACACATACACACACACACACGCACACACGCACGCACACATACACTCTTCACCTCTCGACTCCTACCTATTAGTCGCCCCTTACAAGAGGCAGGGCCTTCTTGCCTCGGCCGTATTCTTATCTCTGCAAGCCAAACGGACACACACACACATACTCACACACGCACACACACACACGCACACACGCATACACACATACACTCTTCACCTCTCGTCTCCTACCTATTAGTCGCCCCTTACAAAAGGCAGGGTCTTCTTGCCTTGGCCGTATTCTTATCTCTGCAATCCAAACGGACACACACACACACACACACAAACATACACACACACGCACACACGCACACACACACATATACACTCTTCAGCACTCGACTCCTACCCATTAGTCGCCTCTGACGACAGGCAGGGCCTTCTTGCCACGGCCGTGTTCTTATCTCTGCGAGCCTACTGGACACACACACACTCACACACACAAATACACAAACACACTCACACACCACACACACGCACACACGCACACACACACATACACTCTTCACCTCTCGACTCCTACCTATTACTCGCCCCTTACGACAGGCAGGGCCTTCTTGCCTCGGCTGTATTCTTATCTCTGCAGGCCGAACGGACACACATACATACACACACACTCACACACGCACACACACACACCCTCACACACACACACACGCACACACACACACATACACTCTTCACCTTTCGACTCCTACCCATTAGTCGCCTCCTACGACAGATAGGGCCTTCTTGCCACGGCCGTATTCTTATCTCTGCGAGCCGAACGGACACACACACACACACACTCACACACGCACAGACGCACACACACACATACACTCTTCACCTCTCGACTCCTACCCATTAGTCGTCTCTTAAGACAGGCAGGGCCTTTTTGCCACGGCCGTGTTTTTATCTCTGCGAGCCATACAGACACACACACACACTCACACACACACACACACACCTAAACTCTTCACCTCTCGACTCTTACCTATTACTCGCCCCTTACGACAGGCAGGGACTTCTTGCCTCGGCTGTGTTCTTATCTCTGCAAGCCGAACGGACACACATACATACACCCACACTCACACACGCACACACACATGCACACACACACACACACACACACACACACACACATAAATTCTTCACCTCTCCACTCCTACCCATTATACGCCTCTTTCGACAGGCAGAGCCTTTTTGCCACGGCCGTGTTCTTATCTTTGCGAGCCATACAGACACACATACACATTCACACACACACACACCTACACTCTTCACCTCTCGACTCCTACCTATTACTCGCACCTTACGACAGGCAGGGCCTTCTTGCCTCGGCTGTATTCTTACCTATGCAGGCCGAACGGACACACATACATACACACACACTCACACACGCACACACACACACACTCACACACACACGCACACACAGACACACACACAAATACACTTTTCACCCCTCGACTCCTACCCATTAGTCGCCTCTTACGACAGGCATGGCCTTCTTGCCTCGGCCGTATTCTTATCTCTGCGAACCGAATGGACACACACATACATACACACATACATTTACACACGCACAAACACACACACACCCACACACGCACACACACATACACATACACTATTCACCTCTCGACTCCTACCTATTAGTCGCCCCTTACAAGAGGCAGGGCCTTCTTGCCTCGGCCGTATTCTAATCTTTGCGAACCGAATGGACACACACATACATACAAACACATATTTACACACGCACAAACACACACACACCCACACACGCACACACACATACACATACACTCTTAACCTCTCGACTCCTACCCATTAGTCGCCTCTTACGACATTCAGGGACTTCTTGCCACGGACGTATTCTTATCTCTGCAAGCCGAACGGACACACACACATACTCACACACGCACACACACACGCACACACGTACACACACACATACACTCTTCACCTCTCGACTCCTACCCATTAGTCGCCTCTTACGACAGGCAGGGCCTTCTTGCCACGGCCGTGTTCTCATTTCAGCGAGCCGACCGGACACACACACACGCACACACAAACACACGCACACAGGCACAAACGCACACACGCAATCGCACACGCACACGCACACACTCTCCACCTCTCGACTCCTATCCATTAGTCGTCTCTTAAGACAGGCAGGGCCTTCTTGCAACGAACGCATTCTTATCTCTGCGAGCCGAACGGACACACACACACACTCACACACAAACACACACACGCAAGCACAAATACACTATTCACCTCTCGACTTCTACCCATTATTCTCCTCTTACGACAGGCAGGGACTTCTTGCCACGGCCGTGTTCTTATCTCTGCAAGCCGAACGGACACACACACACACGCACACACAAACACACGCACACAGGCACAAACGCACACACGCAATCGCACACGCACACGCACACACTCTCCACCTCTCGACTCCTATCCATTAGTCGTCTCTTAAGACAGGCAGGGCCTTCTTGCAACGAACGCATTCTTATCTCTGCGAGCCGACCGGACACACACACACGCACACACAAACACACGCACACAGGCACAAACGCACACACGCAATCGCACACCCACACGCACACACTCTCCACCTCTCGATTCCTATCCATTAGTCGCCTCTTAAGACAGGCAGGGCCTTCTTGCCACGGACGTATTCTTATCTCTGCGAGCCGAACGGACACACACACACACGCACAGACAAACACACGCACACAGGCACACACACACACACGCGCGCACACACACATACACTCTTCACCTCTCGACTCCTATCCATTAGTCGCCTCTTAAGACAGGCAAGGTCTTCTTGCCTCGGCCGTATTCTTATCTCTGCAAGCCAAACGGACACACACACACATACACACAGACACATACACTCTTCACCTCTCGACTCCTACCCATTAGTCACCTCTTACGACAGGCATGGCCTTCTTGAAACCGCTGATTTCTTATCTCTGCGAGCCAAAGGGACACACATACACATACACACACACACACGCACACACGCACGCACACATACACTCTTCACCTCTCGACTCCTACCTATTAGTCGCCCCTTACAAGAGGCAGGGCCTTCTTGCCTCGGCCGTATTCTTATCTCTGCAAGCCAAACGGACACACACACACATACTCACACACGCACACACACACACGCACACACGCATACACACATACACTCTTCACCTCTCGTCTCCTACCTATTAGTCGCCCCTTACAAAAGGCAGGGTCTTCTTGCCTTGGCCGTATTCTTATCTCTGCAATCCAAGCGGACACACACACACACACACACACAAACATACACACACACGCACACACGCACACACACACATATACACTCTTCAGCACTCGACTCCTACCCATTAGTCGCCTCTGACGACAGGCAGGGCCTTCTTGCCACGGCCGTGTTCTTATCTCTGCGAGCCTACTGGACACACACACACTCACACACACAATTAAACACACACACTCACACACCACACACACGCACACACGCACACACACACATACACTCTTCACCTCTCGACTCCTACCTATTACTCGCCCCTTACGACAGGCAGGGCCTTCTTGCCTCGGCTGTATTCTTATCTCTGCAGGCCGAACGGACAGACATACATACACACACACTCACACACGCACACACACACACACCCTCACACACACACACACACACGCACACACACACACATACACTCTTCACCTTTCGACTCCTACCCATTAGTCGCCTCCTACGACAGATAGGGCCTTCTTGCCACGGCCGTATTCTTATCTCTGCGAGCCGAACGGACACACACACACACACTCACACACGCACAGACGCACACACACACATACACTCTTCACCTCTCGACTCCTACCCATTAGTCGTCTCTTAAGACAGGCAGGGCCTTTTTGCCACGGCCGTGTTTTTATCTCTGCGAGCCATACAGACACACACACACACTCACACACACACACACACACCTAAAGTCTTCACCTCTCGACTCTTACCTATTACTCGCCCCTTACGACAGGCAGGGACTTCTTGCCTCGGCTGTGTTCTTATCTCTGCAAGCCGAACGGACACACATACATACACCCACACTCACACACGCACACACACATGCACACACACACACACACACACACACACATAAATTCTTCACCTCCCCACTCCTACCCATTATACGCCTCTTTCGACAGGCAGAGCCTTTTTGCCACGGCCGTGTTCTTATCTTTGCGAGCCATACAGACACACATACACATTCACACACACACACACACACCTACACTCTTCACCTCTCGACTCCTACCTATTACTCGCACCTTACGACAGGCAGGGCCTTCTTGCCTCGGCTGTATTCTTACCTATGCAGGCCGAACGGACACACATACATACACACACACTCACACACGCACACACACACACACTCACACACACACGCACACACAGACACACACATACACTCTTCACCTCTCGACTCCTACCCATTAGTCGCCTCTTACGACAGGCAGGGCTTCTTGCCACGGCCGTATTCTTATCTCTGCGAGCCAACGGACACACACACACTCACACACGCACACACGCACACACACACACACATACACTCTTCACCTCTCGACGCCTACCCATTAGTCGTCTCTTACGACAGGCAGGGCCTTTTTGCCACGGCCGTGTTTTTACCTCTGCGAGCCATACAGACACACACACACACACACTCACAACCACACACACACACACCTAAACTCTTCTAAACGACAGGCAGGGCCTTCTTGCCACGGCTGTATTCTTATCTCTGCAAGCCGAACGGACACACACACACATACACTCACACACGCACACACAAACACACTCACACACAGGTACACTTTTCAACTCGCGATTCCTACCCATTAGTTGCTCCTTACAGCAGGCATGGCCTTCTTGCCACGGCCGTATTCGTACCTCTGCGAGCAGAAGAGACACGCACACACACACACACACATACACATACACACACACACACACACGCGCGCACACACACACGTACACTCTTCACCTCTCGACTCCTACCCATTATTCTCCTCTTACGACAGGCAGAGCCTTTTTGCCAAGGCCGTGTTCATATCTCTGCGAGCCGACCGGACACACACACACTGACACACACACACTCACACACACACTCACACACGCACGCACACACGCACACAAACACACACACATACACTCTTCACCTCTCGACTCCTACGCATTAGTCGCCTTTTACGACAGGCATGTCCTTCTTGCCTCGACCGTATTCTAATCTCTGCGAGCCGAACGGACACTTACATACATACACACACACTTACAAACGCACAAACACACACACACGCACACACACATACACTCTTCACCTCTCGACTCCTACCCATTAATCACCTCTTACGACAGGCATGGCATTCTTGCCACCGCTGTTTTCTTTTCTCTGCGAGCCGAAGGGACACACGTACACACACACACACTCACAGACACACACACGCACGCACACACGCACACACACATACACTCACACACACACACACGCACACACGCACACACACATACACTCTTCACCTCTCGACTCCTACCCATTAGCCGCTAATTACAACAAGCATGGCCTTCTTGTCACGGCCGTATTCTTATCTCTGCAAGCCGAACGGACACACATACATATACACACACACTCACATACGCACAAACACACACACACGCACACACACATACACTCTTCACCTCTCGACTCCTACCCATTAGTCACCTCTTACGACAGGCAAGGCATTCTTGCCACCGCTGTTTTCTTTTCTCTGCGAGCCGAAGGGACACACATACACACACACACTCACAGACACACACACACGCACGCACACACGCACACACACATACACTCACACACACACACGCACACACGCACACACACATACACTCTTCACCTCTAGATTCCTACCTATTAGTCGCCCCTTACAAGAGGCAGGGCCTTCTTGCCTTGGCCGTATTCTTATCTCTGCAAGACTAACGGACACACACACATACACACACACACACTCACACACGCAAACACACACGCACACACATACACACACACATATACACTCTTCACCTCTCGACTCCTACCCATTAGTCGCCTCTTACGTCAGGCAGGGCCTTCTTTCCTCGGCCGTGTTCTTATCTCTGCAAGCCGAACGGACACACACACATACTCACACACGCACACACACACGCACACACACATACACTCTTCACCCCTCGACTCCTACCTATTAGTCGCCCCTTACAAGAGGCAGGGCCTTCTTGCCTCGGCCGTATTCTTATCTCTGCAAGCCTAACTGACACACACATACACACACACACACTCACACACGCAAACACACACGCACACACACACACACACATACACTCTTCACCTCTCGACTCCTACCCATTAGTCGCCTCTTACGTCAGGAAGGGCCTTCTTTCCTCGGCCGTATTCTTATCTCTGTGAGCCGAAGTGACACACACACACACACATACACACACACTCACACACACAAGCACGCACACACGCACACACACACGCGCACACACACACACAATTACACTCTTCACCTCTCGACTCCTACCCATTAGTCGCCTCTTACGACAAGCATGGCCTTCTTGCCACCGCTGTTTTCTTATCTCTGGGAGCCGAAGGGACACACACATACACACACACTCACACACACACGCACGCACACATACATTCTTCACCTCTCGACTCCTACCCATTAGTCGCCCATTACGACAGGCATGGCCTTCTTGCCACCGCTGTTTTCTTATCTCTGTGAGCCGAAGGGACACACACATACACACACACTCACACACACACACACACATACACTTTTCACCTCTCGACTCCTACCCATTAGTCACCTCTTACGACAGGCATGGCCTTTTTGAAACCGCTGATTTCTTATCTCTGCGAGCCGAAGGGACACACATACACATACACACACACTCACACACACACGCACACACGCACGCACACATACACTCTTCACCTCTCGACTCCTACCCATTAGTCGCCCCTTACGACAGGCATGTCCTTCTTGCCACCGCTGTTTTCTTATCTCTGCGAGCCGAAGGGACACACACACAAAGATACACACACACACTCACACACACACACACACACACACACACACACGAACACACACGCACACACACATACACTCACACACACACACGCACACACACATACACTCTTCACCTCTCGACTCCTACCTATTAGTCGCCCCTTACAAGAGGCAGGGCCTTCTTGCCTCGGCCCTATTCTTATCTCTGCAAGCCAAACGGACACACACACATACTCACACACGCACACACACACGCACACACGCATACACACATACACTCTTCACCTCTCGTCTCCTACCTATTAGTCGCCCCTTACAAAAGGCAGGGTCTTCTTGCCTTGGCCGTATTCTTATCTCTGCAATCCAAACGGACACACAAACATACACACACACTCACACACGCACACACACGCACACACGCACACACACACACATATACACTCTTCACCACTCGACTCCTACCCATAAGTCGCCTCTTACGACAGGCAGGGCCTTCTTGCCACGGCCGTGTTCTTATCTCTGCGAGCCTACTGGACACACACACACACTCACACAAGCACACACACGCACACACGCAGACGCACACACACACACATACACTCTTCACCTCTCGACTTCTACCCATTAGTCACCGCTTACGACAGGCAGCGCTTTCTTGGCACGGACGTGTTCTTATCTCTGCGAGCCGACCGGACACACACACACTCACACACGCACACACACACGCACACAAGCACACACACACACATACACTCTTCACCTCTCGACTCCTACCAATTAGTCGCCACTTACGACAGGCAGGGCCTTCTTGCCTCGGCCATAAGCTTATCTCTGCAAGCCGAACGGACACACACACACTTACACACACACGCACGCACACACGCACACACACGCACACACACACACAAATACACTCTTCACCTCTCGACTCCTACCCATTAGTCGCCTCTTACGACAGGCATGGCCTTCTTGCCTCGGCCGTATTCTAATCTCTGAGAGCCGAATGGACACACACATACACACAAACACACACACACACTCACACACGCACGCACACACGCACACACACATACACTATTCACCTCTCGACTTCTACCTATTAGTCGCCCCATACAAGAGGCAGGGCCTTCTTGCCTCGGCCGTATTCTTATCTCTGCAAGCCAAACAGACA
This sequence comes from Diabrotica undecimpunctata, assembly GCF_040954645.1. NCBI lineage: Eukaryota > Metazoa > Arthropoda > Insecta > Coleoptera > Chrysomelidae > Diabrotica > Diabrotica undecimpunctata. The sequence continues at coordinate 686,052 of NW_027311901.1, read as the reverse complement.
CACACACATACACACACACTTACACACGCACACACACGCACACGCCTCTTACGACAGGCAGGGCCCTCTTGCCACGGCCGTGTTCTTATCTCTGCGAGCCGACTGGGCACACCCACTCACACACACAAATACACACACACACTCACACACGCACACACACGCACACACGCACACTCACACACACATACACTCTTCACCTCTCGACTCCTACCCATTAGTCGCCTCTTACGACAAGCAGGGCCTTCTTGCCACGGCGGTGTTCTTATCTCTGCAAGCCGAACGGACACACACACACACGCACACACAAACACACGCTCACAGGCATACACGCACACACGCACACGCACACGCACACACTCCAAACCTCTCGACTCCTATCCATTAGTCGCCTCTTAAGACAGGCAGGGCCTTCTTGCCACAGACGTATTTCTATCTCTGCGAGCCGAACGGACACACACACACACTTGCACACACACACACACACACACACACACATACACGCTTCACATCTCGACTCCTACCAATTAGTCGCTCCTTACAGCAAGCATGGCCTTCTTGCCACGGACGTATTCTTATCTCTGCGAGCCAAAGGTATACACACACACATATACACACACATACTCACACACACACGCACACGCGCACACACACACACAATCTTCACCTCTCGACTCCTACCCATTAGTCGCCTCTTACGACAGGCATGGCCTTCTTGTCACGGCTGTATTTTTATCTCTGCGAGCAGAAGGGACACACACACATACACACACATACACACACACACATTCACACACACACGCACGCACACATACACTCTTCACCTCTCGACTCCTACCCATTAGTCGCTCCTTAAGACTGGCAAGGCCTTCTTGCTACGGCTGTTTTCTTATCTCTGCGAGACGACCGGACACACACACACTCACACAAGCACACACACGCACACACGCACACACACACACACATACACTCTTCACCTCTCGACTTCTACCCATTAGTCACCGCTTACGACAGGCAGGGCCTTCTTGGCACGGACGTGTTCTTATCTCTGCGAGCCGACCGGACACACACACACTCACACACGCACACACACACGCACACACGCACACACACACACATACACTCTACACCTCTCGACTCCTACCAATTAGTCGCCACTTACGAGAGGCAGGGCCTTCTTGCCTCGGCCGTAAGCTTATCTCTGCAAGCTGAACGGACACACACACTCACACACACAAGCACGCACACACGCACACACACACGAGCACACAATCACACAATTACACTCTTCACCTCTCGACTCCTACCCATTAGTCGCCTCTTAAGACAGGCAGGGCCTTCTTGCCACTGCCGTGTTCTTATCTCTGCGAGCCTACTGGACACACACACACTCACACACACAAATACACACACACACTCACACACGCACACACACGCAGACGCACACACACACACATACACTCTTCACCTCTCGACTTCTACCCATTAGTCACCGCTTACGACAGGCAGGGCTTTCTTGGCACGGACGTGTTCTTATCTCTGCAAGCCGAACGGACACACACACACTCACACACACACGCACGCACACACGCACACACACGCACACACACACACCAATACACTCTTCACCTCTCGACTCCTACCCATTAGTCGCCTCTTACGACAGGCATGGCCTTCTTGCCTCGGCCGTATTCTAATCTCTGCGAGCCGAATGGACACACACATACATACACACACACTTACACACGGACAAACACACACACACACCTACACACGCACACATACATACACTATTCACCTCTCGACTACTACCTATTAGTCGCCCCATACAAGAGGCAGGGCCTTCTTGCCTTGGCTGTATTCTTATCTCTGCAAGCCAAACAGACACACACACATACACACACACTTACACACGCACACACACGCACACGCCTCTTACGACAGGCAGGGCCCTCTTGCCACGGCCGTGTTCTTATCTCTGCGAGCCGACTGGACACACACACTCACACACACAAATACACACACACACTCACACACGCACACACACGCACACATGCAAACACACACATACACTCTTCACCTCTCGACTCCTACCCATTAGTCGCCTCTTACGACAGGCAGGGCCTTCTTGCCACGGCCGTGTTCTTATCTCTGCGAGACGACCGGACACACACACACACTCACACTAGCACACACACGCACACACGCAGACGCACACACACACACACACATACACTCTTCACCTCTCGACTTCTACCCATTAGTCACCGCTTACGACAGGCAGGGCTTTCTTGGCACGGACGTGTTCTTATCTCTGCAAGCCGAACGGACACACACACACACGCACACACAAACACACGCTCACAGGCATACACGCACACACGCACACACACACGCACACACACACACACACATACACGCTTCACCTCTCGACTCCTACCAATTAGTCGCTCCTTACAGCAAGCATGGCCTTCTTGCCACGGACGTATTCTTATCTCTGCGAGCCAAAGGTATACACACACACATACACACACACATACTCACACACACACGCACACACGCACACACACACACAATCTTCACCTATCGACTCCTACCCATTAGTCGCCTCTTACGACAGGCATGGCCTTCTTGTCACGGCTGTATTTTTATCTCTGCAAGCAGAAGGGACATACACACATACACACACATACACACACACATTCACACACACACGCACGCACACATACACTCTTCACCTCTCGACTCCTACCCATTAGTCGCCCCTTAAGACTGGCATAGCCTTCTTGCCACGGCTGTTTTAATATCTCTGTGAGACGACCGGACACACACACACACTCACACAAGCACACACACGCACACACGCACACACACACACATACACTCTTCACCTCTCGACTTCTACCCATTAGTCACTGCTTACGACAGGCAGGGCCTTCTTGGCACGGACGTGTTCTTATCTCTGCGAGACGACCGGACACACACACTCTCACACAAGCACACACACGCACACACGCACACACATACACATACACTCTTCACCTCTCGACTTCTACCCATTAGTCACCGCTTACGACAGGCAGGGCCTTCTTGGCACGGACGTGTTCTTATCTCTGCGAGCCGACTGGACACACACACTCACACACACAAATACACACACACACTCACACACGCACACACACGCACACACGCACACTCACACACACATACACTCTTCACCTCTCGAGTTCTACCCATTAGTCACCGCTTACGACAGGCAGGGCCTTCTTGGCACGGGCGTGTTCTTATCTCTGCGAGACGACCGGACACACACACTCTCACACAAGCACACACACGCACACACGCACACACATACACATACACTCTTCACCTCTCGACTTCTACCCATTAGTCACCGCTTACGACAGGCAGGGCCTTCTTGGCACGGACGTGTTCTTATCTCTGCGAGCCGACTGGACACACACACTCACACACACAAATACACACACACACTCACACACGCACACACACGCACACACGCACACACATACACATACACTCTTCACCTCTCGACTTCTACCCATTAGTCACCGCTTACGACAGGCAGGGCCTTCTTGGCACGGACGTGTTCTTATCTCTGCGAGACGACCGGACACACACACTCTCACACAAGCACACACACGCACACACGCACACACATACACATACACTCTTCACCTCTCGACTTCTACCCATTAGTCACCGCTTACGACAGGCAGGGCCTTCTTGGCACGGACGTGTTCTTATCTCTGCGAGACGACCGGACACACACACTTTCACACAAGCACACACACGCACACACGCACACACACACACACACATACACTCTTCACCTCTCGACTTCTACCCATTAGTCACCGCTTACGACAGGCAGGGCCTTCTTGGCACGGACGTGTTCTTATCTCTGCGAGCCGACTGGACACACACACTCACACACACAAATACACACACACACTCACACACGCACACACACGCACACACGCACACTCACACACACATACACTCTTCACCTCTCGACTCCTACCCATTAGTCGCCTCTTACGACAAGCAGGGCCTTCTTGCCAAGGCGGTGTTCTTATCTCTGCAAGCCGAACGGACACACACACACGCACACACAAACACACGCACACAGGCATACACGCACACACTCTCCACCTCTCGACTCCTATCCATTAGTCGCCTTTTAAGACAGGCAGGGCCTTCTTGCCACAGACGTATTCCTATCCCTGCGAGCCGAACGGACACACACACACACTTGCACACACACACACATACACGCTTCACCTCTCGACTCCTACCCATTAGTCGCCTCTTACGACAGGCAGGGCTTCTTGCCACGGCCGTATTCTTATCTCTGCGAGCCGAACGGACAGACACACACACACTCACACACCCACACACGCACACACACACACACACACACATACACTTTTCACCTCTCGACTCCTACCCATTAGTCGTCTCTTACGACAGGCAGGGCCTTTTTGCCACGGCCGTGTTTTTACCTCTGCGAGCCATACACACACACACACACACACACACTCACAACCACACACACACCTAAACTCTTCTAAACGACAGGCAGGGCCATCTTGCCACGGCTGTATTCTTATCTCTGCAAGTCGAACGGACACACACACACATACACTCACACACGCACACACACACACACTCACACACAGGTACACTCTTCAACTCGCGATTCCTACCCATTAGTTGCTCCTTACAGCAGGCATGGCCTTCTTGCCACGGCCGTATTCGTACCTCTGCGAGCAGAAGAGACACGCACACACACACACATACACATACACACACACGCGCGCGCACACACACACATACACTCTTCACCTCTCGACTCCTACCCATTATTCTCCTCTTACGACAGGCAGAGCCTTCTTGCCACGGCCGTGTTCATATCTCTGCGAGCCGACCGGACACACACACACACTGACAAACACACACTCACACACACACTCACACACGCACGCACACACGCACACAAACACACACACATACACTCTTCACCTCTCGACTCCTACCCATTATTCTGCTCTTACGACAGGCAGGGCCTTCTTGCCACGGACGTATTCTTATCTCTGCGAGCCGAACGGACACACACACACACACACTCGCACACACACACATACACGCTTCACCTCTCGACTCCTACCCATTAGTCGCCTCTTACGACATTCATTGACTTTTTGCCACGGCCGTGTTCATATCTCTGCGAGCCGACCGGACACACACACACACTGACAAACACACACTCACACACACACTCACACACGCACGCACACACGCACACAAACACACACACATACACTCTTCACCTCTCGACTCCTACCCATTATTCTGCTCTTACGACAGGCAGGGCCTTCTTGCCACGGACGTATTCTTATCTCTGCAAGCCTAACGGACACACACACATACACACACACTCACACACGCAAACACACACGCACACACACACATACACTCTTCACCTCTCGACTTCTACCCATTAGCCGCTAACTACAACAAGCATGGCCTTCTTGTCACGGCCGTATTCTTATCTCTGCAAGCCGAACGGACACACACACCCATACACACACACTCACATACGCACAAACACACACACACGCACACACATATACACTCTTCACCTCTCGACTCCTACCCATTAGTCACCTCTTACGACAGGCATGGCATTCTTGCCACCGCTGTTTTCTTTTCTCTGCGAGCCGAAGGGACACACATACACACACACACACACACTCACAGACACACACACACACACACACACACGCACACACACATACACTCTTCACCTCTCGACTCCTACCCATTAGTCTCCTCTTACGTCAGGTAGGGCCTTCTTTCCTCGGCCGTGTTCTTATCTCTGCAAGCCGAACGGACACACACACATACTCACACACGCACACACTCACGCACACACACATACACCCTTCACCCCTCGACTCCTACCTATTAGTCGCCCCTTACAAGAGGCAGGGCCTTCTTGCCTCGGCCGTATTCTTATCTCTGCAAGCCTAACGGACACACACACATACACACACACACACTCACACACGCAAACACACACGCACATACACACACACGCACACTCACACACACATACACTCTTCACCTCTCGACTCCTACCTATTAGTCGCCCCTTACAAGAGGCAGGGCCTTCTTGCCTCGGCCGTATTCTTATCTCTGCAGGCCAACTAGACACACACACTCACACACACAAATACACACACACTCACACACGCACACACACGCACACACGCACACTCACACACACATACACTCTTCACCTCTCGACTCCTACCCATTAGTCGCCTCTCACGACAGGCAGGGTCTTCTTGCCACGGCCGTGTTCTTATCTCTGCGAGCCGACTGGACACACACACACTCACACACACAAATACACACACACACTTACACACGCACACACCCGCACACTCACACACACACATACACTCTTCACCTCTCGACTCCTACCCATTAGCCGCCTCTTACAACAGGCAGGGCCTTCTTGCCACGGCCGTGTTCTTATCTCTGCGAGCCGACCGGACACACACACACTCACACACGCACACACACAAACACACGCACTTACACACATACAATCTTCACCTCTCGACTCCTACGCATTAGTCACCGCTTACGACAGGCAGGGCCTTCTTGCCTCGGCCGTATTCTTATCTCTGCAAGCCGAACGGACACACACACACTCACAAACACACGCACGCACACACGCACACACACGCACACACGCACACACACATACACTCTTCACCTCTCGACTCCTACCAATTAGTCGCCACTTACGACAGGCAGGGCATTCTTGCCTCGGCCGTATTCTTATCTCTGCAAGTCGAACGGACACACACACACTCACACACACACGCACGCTCACACGCACACACACGCACACACACACATACACTCTTCACCTCTCGACTCCTACCTATTAATCGCCTCTTACGATAGGCAGGGCTTTCTTGCCTCGGTCGTGCTCTTATCTCTGCAAGCCGAACTAACACACACACATACTCACACACGCACACACACGCATACACACATACACTCCACCTCTCGACTCCTACTTATTAGTCGCCCTTTACAAGAGGCAGTGCCTTCTTGCCTTGGCCGTATTCTTATCTCTGCAAGCCAAACAGACACACACACATACACACACACACGCACACACACGCACACACGGACACACACACACATACACCCTTCACCTATCGACTCCTACCCATTAGTCGCCTCTTAACGACAGGCAGTGCCTTCTTGCCACGGCCGTGTTCTCGTCTCTGCGAGCCGACCGGACACACACACACACTGACACTCACACACATACCTATTACTCGACTCTCACGACAGGCAGGGCCTTCTTGCCTCGGCTGTGTTCTTATCTCTGCAAGACGAACGGACACACACACATACTCACACACGCACACACACACGCACACACGCACACACACATACATTCTTCACCTCTCGACTCCTACCTATTAGTCGCCTCTTACGACAGGCAGGGCCTTCTTGCCTTGGCCGTGTTCTTATCTCTGCAAGCCGAACGGACACACACACATACTCACACACGCACACACACACGCACACACGCACACACACACATACACTCTTCACCTCTCGACTCCTACCTATTAGCCGCCTCTTACGATAGGCAGGGCCTTCTTGCCTCGGTCGTGTTCTTATTTCTGCAAGCCGAACTAACACACACACATACTCACACACGCACACACGCACGCACACACGCACACACACATACACCCACACACACACAAACACGCACACACGCACACACACATACATTCTTCACCTCTCGACTCCTACCTATTAGTCGCCTCTTACGACAGGCAGGGCCTTCTTGCCTTGGCCGCGTTCTTATCTCTGCAAGCCGAACGGACACACACACATACTCACACACGCACACACACACGCACACACACACATACACTCTTCACCTCTCGACTCCTACTTATTAGTCGCCCATTACAAGAGGCAGGGCCTTCTTGCCTCGGCCGTAATCATATCTCTGCAAGCCAAACAGAAACACACACATACACACACACTTACACGTACACACACCCACACGCACACGCACACACTCTCCACCTCTCGACTCCTATCCATTAGTCGCCTTTTAAGACAGGCAGGGCCTTCTTGCCACGTACGTATACCTATCTCTGCGAGCCGAACGGACACACACACACACTTGCACACATACACACACACACACACATGCACGCTTTACCTCTAGACTCCTACCCATTAGTCGCTCCTTACAGCAAGCATGGCCTTCCTGCCACGGACGTATTCTTATCTCTGCGAGCCGAAGGGATACACACACACATACATACACACATACACACACATACTCACACACGCACGCACACACGAACACACACATACACTCACACACACACAAACACACACACACGCACACACACATACATTCTTCACCTCTCGACTCCTACCTATTAGTCGCCTCTTACGAATAGGCAGGGCCTTCTTGCCTCGGTCGTGCTCTTATCTCTGCAAGCCGAACGGACACACACACACATACACACTCTCACACGCACACACACGCACATACGCACACACATATACACTCTTCACCACTCGACCCCTACCCATTAGTCGCCTCTTACGACAGGCAGGGCCTTCTTGCCACGGCCGTGTTCTTATCTCTGCGGGCCGACTGGACACACACACTCACTCACACAAATACACACACACACTCACACACGCACACACACGCACACACGAACACTCACACACACATACACTCTTCACCTCTCGACTCCTACCCATTAGTCGCCTCTTACGACAGGCAGGGCCTTCTTGCCACGGCCGTGTTCTTATCTCTGCGAGCCGACTGGACACACACACACTCACACACACAAATACACACACACACTCACACAAGCACACACCCGCACACTCACACACACACACACACATACACTCTTCACCTCTCGACTCCTACCCATTAGCCGCCTCTTACGACAGGCAGGGCCTTCTTGCCACGGCCGTGTTCTTATCTCTGCAAGCCGACCGGACACACACACACACTCACACACGCACACACACAAACACACGCACTTACACACATACACTCTTCACCTCTCGACTCCTACGCATTAGTCGCCGCTTACGACAGGCACGGCCGTTTTGCCTCGGCCGTATTCTTATCTCTGCAAGCCGAACGGACACACACACACTCACACACACACGCACGCACACACGCACACACACGCACACACGCACACACACACATACACTCTTCACCTCTCGACTCCTACCAATTAGTCGCCACTTACGACAGGCAGGGCCTTCTTGCCTCAGCCGTATTCTTATCTCTGCAAGCCGAACGGACACACACACACTCACACACACACGCACGCACACACGCACACACATGCACACACGCACACACACACATACACTCTTCACCTCTCGACTCCTACCAATTAGTCGCCACTTACGACAGGCAGGGCCTTCTTGCCTCGGCCTTTTTCTTATCTCTGCAAGCCGAACGGACACATACACACTCACACACACACGCACGCACACACGCACACACACGCACACACACACACACAAATACACTCTTCACCTCTCGACTCCTACCCATTAGTCGCCTCTTACGACAGGCAGGGCCTTCTTGGCACGGACGTGTTCTTATCTCTGCGAGCCGACCGGACACACACACACTCACACACGCACACACACAAACACACGCACTTACACACATACACTCTTCACCACTCGACTCCTACGCATTAGTCGCCGCTTACGACAGGCAGGGCCTTCTTGGCACGGACGTGTCCTTATCACTGCGAGCCGACCGGACACACACACTCACACACGCACACATACACGCACACACGCACACACACACACATACATTCTTCACTTCTCGACTCCTACCAATTAGTCGCCACTTACGATAGGCAGGGCCTTCTTGCCTCGGCCGTATTCTTATCTCTGCAAGCCGAACGGACACACACACACTCACACACACACGCACGCACACACGCACACAAACGCACACACGCACACACACACATACACTCTTCACCTCTCGACTCCTACCAATTAGTCGCCACTTACGACAGGCAGTGCCTTCTTGCCTCGGCCGTATTCTTATCTCTGCAAGCCGAACGGACACACACACACTCACACACACACGCACGCTCACACGCACACACACACACACACACACACGCACACACACACATACACTCTTCACCTCTCGACTCCTACCTATTAGTCGCCTCTTATGATAGGCAGGGCTTTCTTGCCTCGGTCGTGCTCTTATCTCTGCAAGCCGAACTAACACACACACATACACACGCACACACACGCACACACGCATACACACATACACTCTTCACCTCTCGACTCCTACTTATTAGTCGCCCCTTACAAGAGGCAAGGCCTTCTTGCCTCGGCCGTATTCTTATCTCTGCAAGCCAAACAGACACACACACATACACACACACACGCACACACACGCACACACGCACACACACACATATACTCTTCACCTCTCGACTCCTACCAATTAGTCGCCACTTACGACAGGCAGTGCCTTCTTGCCTAGGCGGTATTCTTATCTCTGCAAGCCGAACGGACACACACACACTCACACACACACGCACGCTCACACGCACACACACACACACACGCACACACACACATACACTCTTCACCTCTCGACTCCTACCCATTAGTCGCCTCTTAACGACAAGCAGTGCCTTCTTGCCACGGCCGTGTTCTCATCTCTGCGAGCCGACCGGACACACACACACACTGACACACACACATACACACACTCACACACGCACGCACACACACACATACACTCTTCACCTCTCGACTCCTACCCATTATTCTCCTCTTACGATAGGCAGGGACTTCTTGCAACAGCCGTGTTCTTATCTCTGCAAGCCAAACGGACACACACACACACGCACACACACACACACGCACACGCACACGCACACGCACACGCACACACTCTCCACCTCTCGACTCCTATCCATTAGTCGCCTCTTACGACAGGCATGGCCTTCTTGCCACCGCTTTTTTCTTATCTCTGCGAGCGAAGGGACACACACACACACACATACACACACACTCACACACACACACGCACACACGCACGCATACACGCACACACACATACACTCACACACACACACACACACGCACACGCACACGCACACGCACACGCACACGCACACGCACACGCACACGCACACACTCTCCACCTCTCGACTCCTATCCATTAGTCGCCTCTTACGACAGGCATGGCCTTCTTGCCACCGCTTTTTTCTTATCTCTGCGAGCGAAGGGACACACACACACACACATACACACACACACTCACACACACACACACGCACACACGCACGCATACACGCACACACACATACACTCACACACACACACACACGCACACGCACACGCACACGCACACGCACACGCACACGCACACGCACACACTCTCCACCTCTCGACTTCTATCCATTAGTCGCCTCTTAAGACAGGCAGGGCCTTCTTGCCACGGACGTACACCTATCTCTGCAAACCGAACGGACACACATACACACACACTTGCACACATACACACACACACATACACGCTTCACCTCTCGACTCCTACCCATTAGTCGCTCCTTACAGCAAGCATGGCCTTCTTGCCACGGACGTATGCTTATCTCTGCGAGCCGAAGGGATACACACACACATACACACACACATACACACACATACTCACACACACGCACACACGCACACACACACATACACTCTTCACCTCTTGACTCCTACCTATTAGTCGGCTCTTACGATAGGCAGGGCCTTCTTGCCACGGCCGTGTTCTTATCTCTGCGAGCCGACTGGACACACACACTCACACACATAAATACACACACACACACTCACACACGCACACACACGCACACACGCACACTCACACACAAATACACTCTTCACCTCTCGACTCCTACCCATTAGTCGCCTCTTACGACAGGCAGGGCCTTCTTGCCACGGCCGTGTTCTTATCTCTGCGAGCCGACTGGACACACACACACACTCACACACAAATACACACACACACACTCACACACGCACACACACGCACACTCACACACACATACACTCTTCACCTCTCGACCCCTACCCATTAGTCGCCTATTACGACAGGCAGGGCCTTCTTGCCACGGCCGTGTTCTTATATCTGAGAGCCGACCGGACACACACACACACTCACACACGCACACACACGCTCACACGCACTTACACACATACACTCTTCACCTCTCGACTTTTACGCATTAGTCGCCGCTTACGACAGGCAGGGCCTTCTTGGCACGGACGTGTCCTTATCACTGCGAGCCGACCGGACACACACACTCACACACGCACACACCCACGCACACACGCACACACACACATACACTCTTCACCTCTCGACTCCTACCAATTAGTCGCCACTTACGACAGGCAGGGCATTCTTGCCTCGGCCGTATTCTTATCTCTGCAAGCCGAACGGACACATACACACTCACACACACATGCACACACACAAAAACACTTTTCACCTCTCGACTCCTACCCATTAGTTGCCTCTTACGACAGGCATGGCCTTCTTGCCTCGGCCGTATTCTAATCTCTGCGAGCCGAATGGACACACACATACATACACACACACACTTACACACGCACAAACACACACACACTTACACACGCACACACACACACATACACTCTTCACCTCTCGACTCCTACCAGTAAGTCGCCACTTACGACAGGCAGGGCCTTCTTGCCTCGGCCGTATTCTTATCTCTGCAAGCCGAACGGACACATACACACTCACACACACAAGCACGCACACACGCACACACACGCACACACACAAAAACACTTTTCACCTTTCGACTCCTACCAATTAGTTGCCGCTTACGACAGGCAGGGCCTTCTTGGCACGGACGTGTCCTTATCACTGCGAGTCGACCGGACACACACACTCACACACGCACACATACACGCACACACGCACACACACACACATACACTCTTCACCTCTCGACTCCTACCCATTAGTCGCCACTTACGACAGGCAGGGCCTTCTTGTTTCGGCCGTATTCTTATCTCTGCAAGCCGAACGGACACACACACACTCACACACACACGCACGCACACACGCACACACACGCAAACACGCACACACACACATACACTCTTCACCTCTCGACTCCTACCTATTAGTCGCCTCTTACGATAGGCAGGGCTTTCTTGCCTCGGTCGTGCTCTTATCTCTGCAAGCCGAACTAACACACACACATACTCACACACGCACACACACGCACACACGCATACACACATACACTCTTCACCTCTCGACTCCTACTTATTAGTCGCCCCTTACAAGAGGCAAGGCCTTCTTGCCTCGGCCGTATTCTTATCTCTGCCAGCCAAACAGACACACACACATACACACACACACACGCACACACACGCACACACGCACACACACACACATACACTCTTCACCTCTCGACTACTACCCGTTAGTCGCCTCTTAACGACAGGCAGTGCCTTCTTGCCACGGCCGTGTTCTCATCTCTGCGAGCCGACCGGACACACACACACACTGACACACACACATACACACACACACTAACACACGCACGCACACACGCACACACACACACACATACACTCTTCACTTCTCGACTCCTACCCATTATTCTCCTCTTACGACAGGCAGGGACATCTTGCCACAACCGTGTTCTTATCTCTGCAAGCCAAACGGACACACACACACACACGCACACACACACACACGCACACGCACACGCACACGCACAAGCACACACTCTCCACCTCTCGACTCCTATCCATTAGTCGCCTCTTACGACAGGCATGGCCTTCTTGCCACCGCTTTTTTCTTATCTCTGCGAGCGAAGGGACACACACACACACATACACACACACACTCACACACACACACACGCACACACGCACGCATACACGCACACACACATACACTCACACACACACAAACACGCACACACGCACACACACATACATTCTTCACCTCTCTAATCCTACCTATTAGTCGCCCCTTACAAGAGGAAAGGCCTTCTTGCCTTGGCCGTATTCTTATCTCTGCAAGCCAAACAGACACACACATACTCACACACGCACACACACACGCACACACGCACACACACACATACACTCTTCACCTCTCGACTCCTACCTATTAGTCGCCTCTTACGATAGGCAGGGCCTGCTTGCCTCGGTCGTGTTCTTATTTCTGCAAGCCGAACTAACACACACACATACTCACACACGCACACACACGCACACACGCACACACACACTTACACTCTCCACCTCTCGACTCCTACTTATTAGTCGCCCATTACAAGAGGCAGGGCCTTCTTGCCTTGGCCGTATTCTTATCTCTGCAAGCCAAACAGACACACACACATACACAAACACTTACACACGCACACGCACGCACACGCACACGCACACACTCTTCACCTCTCGACTCCTATTCATTAGTCGCCTCTTAAGACAGGCAGGGCCTTCTTGCCACGGACAATTACCTATCTCTGCAAACCGAACGGACACACACACACACACTTGCACACATACACACATACACACACATACACGCTTCACCTCTCGACTCCTACCCATTAGTCGCTCCTTACAGCAAGCATGGCCTTCTTGCCACGGACGTATGCTTATCTCTGCGAGCCGAAGGGATACACACACATACACACACACATACACACACATACTCACACACACACGCACACACGCACACACACACACGTATACTCTTCACCTCTTGACTCCTACCTATTGGTCGGCTCTTACGATAGGCAGGGCCTTCTTGCCTTGGTCGTGCTCTTATCTCTGTAAGCCGAATGGACACACACACATATACACACACACTCTCACACGCACACACGCGCACATACGCACACACATATACACTCTTCACCACTCGACTCCTACCCTCTAGTCGCCTCCTTACGACAGGCAGGGCCTTTTTGCCACGGCCGTGTTCTTATCTCTGCGAGCCGACTGGACACACACACTCACACACACAAATACACACACACACTCACACACGCACACACAGGCACACACGCACACTCACACACAAATACACTCTTCACCTCTCGACTCCTACCCATTAGACGCCTCTTACGACAGGCAGGGCCTTCTTGCCACGGCCGTGTTCTTATCTCTGCGAGCCGACTGGACACACACACACTCACACACACAAATACACACACACACTCACACACGCACACACACGCACACTCACACACACATACACTCTTCACCTCTCGACTCCTACCCATTAGTCGCCTCTTACGACAGGCAGGGCTTCTTGCCACGGCCGTATTCTTATCTCTGCGAGCCGAACGGACAGACACACACACACTCACACACCCACACACGCACACACACACACACACACATACACTTTTCACCTCTCGACTCCTACCCATTAGTCGTCTCTTACGACAGGCAGGGCCTTTTTGCCACGGCCGTGTTTTTACCTCTGCGAGCCATACACACACACACACACACACACTCACAACCACACACACACCTAAACTCTTCTAAACGACAGGCAGGGCCATCTTGCCACGGCTGTATTCTTATCTCTGCAAGTCGAACGGACACACACACACATACACTCACACACGCACACACACACACACTCACACACAGGTACACTCTTCAACTCGCGATTCCTACCCATTAGTTGCTCCTTACAGCAGGCATGGCCTTCTTGCCACGGCCGTATTCGTACCTCTGCGAGCAGAAGAGACACGCACACACACACACATACACATACACACACACGCGCGCGCACACACACACATACACTCTTCACCTCTCGACTCCTACCCATTATTCTCCTCTTACGACAGGCAGAGCCTTCTTGCCACGGCCGTGTTCATATCTCTGCGAGCCGACCGGACACACACACACACTGACAAACACACACTCACACACACACTCACACACGCACGCACACACGCACACAAACACACACACATACACTCTTCACCTCTCGACTCCTACCCATTATTCTGCTCTTACGACAGGCAGGGCCTTCTTGCCACGGACGTATTCTTATCTCTGCGAGCCGAACGGACACACACACACACACTCGCACACACACACATACACGCTTCACCTCTCGACTCCTACCCATTAGTCGCCTCTTACGACATTCATTGACTTTTTGCCACGGCCGTGTTCTTATCTCTGCGAGCCGAACGGACACACACACAAGCACACACACACGCACACACGCACCGCACACACTTTCCACCTCTCGACTCCTATCCATTAGTCGCCTCTTAAGACAGGCAGGGCATTCTTGCCACGGCCGTATTTTTATCTCTGCGAGCCGAGCGGACACACACACATACACACACACACTCACACACGCAAACACACACGCACACACACACACACATACACTCTTCACCTCTCGACTCCTACCCATTAGTCGCCTTTTACGAGAGGCATGTCCTTCTTGCCTCGACCGTATTCTAATCTCTGCGAGCCGAACGGACACTTACATACATACACACACACTTACAAACGCACGAACACACACACACGCACACACATACACTCTTCACCTCTCGACTCCTACCCATTAGTCACCTCTTACGACAGGCATGGCATTCTTGCCACGGCCGTATTTTTATCTCTGCGAGCCGAGCGGAAACACACACAGTCACACACACACACATACACTATTCACCTCTCGACTCCTCCCTTTTGGTCGCCTCTTACGAGAGGCAGGGCCTTCTTGCTCCGGCGGTATTCTTATCTCTGCAAGCCGAACGGATACACACACTCACACACACACGCACGCACACACACACACGCACACACACATACACTCTTCACCTCTCGACTCCTACCCATTAGTCACCTCTTACGACAGGCATGGCATTCTTGCCACCGCTGTTTTCTTTTCTCTGCGAGCCTAAGGGACACACATACACACACACTCTCACAGACACACACACGCTCGCACACACGCACACACACATACACTCACACACACACACACACACACACGCACACACGCACACACACATACACTCTTCACCTCTCGATTCCTACACATTAGTCGCCCCTTACAAGAGGCAGGGCCTTCTTGCCTTAGCCGTATTCTTATCTCTGCAAGCCTAACGGACACACACACATACACACACACTCACACACGCAAACACACACGCACACACACACATACACTCTTCACCTCTCGACTTCTACCCATTAGCCGCTAACTACAACAAGCATGGCCTTCTTGTCACGGCCGTATTCTTATCTCTGCAAGCCGAACGGACACACACACCCATACACACACACTCACATACGCACAAACACACACACACGCACACACATATACACTCTTCACCTCTCGACTCCTACCCATTAGTCACCTCTTACGACAGGCATGGCATTCTTGCCACCGCTGTTTTCTTTTCTCTGCGAGCCGAAGTGACACACATACACACACACACACACACTCACAGACACACACACACACACACACGCACACACACATACACTCTTCACCTCTCGACTCCTACCCATTAGTCTCCTCTTACGTCAGGTAGGGCCTTCTTTCCTCGGCCGTGTTCTTATCTCTGCAAGCCGAACGGACACACACACATACTCACACACGCACACACTCACGCACACACACATACACCCTTCACCCCTCGACTCCTACCTATTAGTCGCCCCTTACAAGAGGCAGGGCCTTCTTGCCTCGGCCGTATTCTTATCTCTGCAAGCCTAACGGACACACACACATACACACACACACACTCACACACGCAAACACACACGCACACACACACACACGCACACTCACACACACATACACTCTTCACCTCTCGACTCCTACCTATTAGTCGCCCCTTACAAGAGGCAGGGCCTTCTTGCCTCGGCCGTATTCTTATCTCTGCAGGCCAACTAGACACACACACTCACACACACAAATACACACACACTCACACACGCACACACACGCACACACGCACACTCACACACACATACACTCTTCACCTCTCGACTCCTACCCATTAGTCGCCTCTCACGACAGGCAGGGTCTTCTTGCCACGGCCGTGTTCTTATCTCTGCGAGCCGACTGGACACACACACACTCACACACACAAATACACACACACACTTACACACGCACACACCCGCACACTCACACACACACATACACTCTTCACCTCTCGACTCCTACCCATTAGCCGCCTCTTACAACAGGCAGGGCCTTCTTGCCACGGCCGTGTTCTTATCTCTGCGAGCCGACCGGACACACACACACTCACACACGCACACACACAAACACACGCACTTACACACATACAATCTTCACCTCTCGACTCCTACGCATTAGTCACCGCTTACGACAGGCAGGGCCTTCTTGCCTCGGCCGTATTCTTATCTCTGCAAGCCGAACGGACACACACACACTCACAAACACACGCACGCACACACGCACACACACGCACACACGCACACACACATACACTCTTCACCTCTCGACTCCTACCAATTAGTCGCCACTTACGACAGGCAGGGCCTTCTTGCCTCGGCCGTATTCTTATCTCTGCAAGCCGAACGGACACACACACACTCACACACACACGCACGCTCACACGCACACACACGCACACACGCACACACACACATACACTCTTCACCTCTCGACTCCTACCTATTAATCGCCTCTTACGATAGGCAGGGCTTTCTTGCCTCGGTCGTGCTCTTATCTCTGCAAGCCGAACTAACACACACACATACTCACACACGCACACACACGCATACACACATACACTCTTCACCTCTCGACTCCTACTTATTAGTCGCCCTTTACAAGAGGCAGTGCCTTCTTGCCTTGGCCGTATTCTTATCTCTGCAAGCCAAACAGACACACACACATACACACACACACGCACACACGGACACACACACACATACACCCTTCACCTATCGACTCCTACCCATTAGTCGCCTCTTAACGACAGGCAGTGCCTTCTTGCCACGGCCGTGTTCTCATCTCTGCGAGCCGACCGGACACACACACACACTGACACTCACACACATACCTATTACTCGACTCTCACGACAGGCAGGGCCTTCTTGCCTCGGCTGTGTTCTTATCTCTGCAAGACGAACGGACACACACACATACTCACACACGCACACACACACGCACACACGCACACACACATACATTCTTCACCTCTCGACTCCTACCTATTAGTCGCCTCTTACGACAGGCAGGGCCTTCTTGCCTTGGCCGTGTTCTTATCTCTGCAAGCCGAACGGACACACACACATACTCACACACGCACACACACACGCACACACGCACACACACACATACACTCTTCACCTCTCGACTCCTACCTATTAGCCGCCTCTTACGATAGGCAGGGCCTTCTTGCCTCGGTCGTGTTCTTATTTCTGCAAGCCGAACTAACACACACACATACTCACACACGCACACACGCACGCACACACGCACACACACATACACCCACACACACACAAACACGCACACACGCACACACACATACATTCTTCACCTCTCGACTCCTACCTATTAGTCGCCTCTTACGACAGGCAGGGCCTTCTTGCCTTGGCCGCGTTCTTATCTCTGCAAGCCGAACGGACACACACACATACTCACACACGCACACACACACGCACACACACACATACACTCTTCACCTCTCGACTCCTACTTATTAGTCGCCCATTACAAGAGGCAGGGCCTTCTTGCCTCGGCCGTAATCATATCTCTGCAAGCCAAACAGAAACACACACATACACACACACTTACACGTACACACACACGCACACGCACACGCACACACTCTCCACCTCTCGACTCCTATCCATTAGTCGCCTTTTAAGACAGGCAGGGCCTTCTTGCCACGTACGTATACCTATCTCTGCGAGCCGAACGGACACACACCCACACACTTGCACACATACACACACACACACACACATGCACGCTTTACCTCTAGACTCCTACCCATTAGTCGCTCCTTACAGCAAGCATGGCCTTCCTGCCACGGACGTATTCTTATCTCTGCGAGCCGAAGGGATACACACACACATACATACACACATACACACACATACTCACACACGCACGCACACACGAACACACACATACACTCACACACACACAAACACACACACACGCACACACACATACATTCTTCACCTCTCGACTCCTACCTATTAGTCGCCTCTTACGAATAGGCAGGGCCTTCTTGCCTCGGTCGTGCTCTTATCTCTGCAAGCCGAACGGACACACACACACATACACACTCTCACACGCACACACACGCACATACGCACACACATATACACTCTTCACCACTCGACCCCTACCCATTAGTCGCCTCTTACGACAGGCAGGGCCTTCTTGCCACGGCCGTGTTCTTATCTCTGCGGGCCGACTGGACACACACACTCACTCACACAAATACACACACACACTCACACACGCACACACACGCACACACGCACACTCACACACACATACACTCTTCACCTCTCGACTCCTACCCATTAGTCGCCTCTTACGACAGGCAGGGCCTTCTTGCCACGGCCGTGTTCTTATCTCTGCGAGCCGACTGGACACACACACACTCACACACACAAATACACACACACACTCACACAAGCACACACCCGCACACTCACACACACACACACACATACACTCTTCACCTCTCGACTCCTACCCATTAGCCGCCTCTTACGACAGGCAGGGCCTTCTTGCCACGGCCGTGTTCTTATCTCTGCGAGCCGACCGGACACACACACACACTCACACACGCACACACACAAACACACGCACTTACACACATACACTCTTCACCTCTCGACT